>NC_083617.1:27335734-27403234 GCF_963584025.1 Labrus mixtus
GCTAACAGAAGTTTGTTTTTCTTGATTTAACAAAGGTGGGAATTTTCTCCCTCAGTGTTAACTCTTGAAGGTGCATTCAGTGCAAAAGCAAAGTCATTTTTTTTTGTGCAGGATTTACGTACAAGTCCAATGCAAAGATGTGAATAGACACAGAACACAAATGATGCCAAAGCTTTCAGTCACCTGACCGGCACAGAGGCTGAGGGGGCAGAACGAGTTTAGGAAAGAAGCGGCCACCATTGAACACTCTGTGGAGCGGCAGCATGGGCTTTTAAATGTCCCACCTCTTTAAAACGACACATATTTATATCACCTGACAACCAAGAAACACTGAGATATTAAGATCAACTGCATGTTTGGGGCACTTGTGACCCTCATACAGCACACAAGACACTATTTCAATCTCTAAAAACAGCAAAGTCGTCGCCAGAACTTGACTTTGGTGATGTTTCTATCTAGTGGAGAATCCTTGCACTTACACTGCTTCAGGATAAAAGTCTACAAAACGTATGGACAGATTTATATAGTGTTGCTGTGGATGGGTCTTTCATGCTGCAGAAATTGAAGAACAAGAAATTCATCTTCTATGTATAAGTGAGTGCTAATTAGCTAACATCAGCTAGCTAATGTTACCTTATGTCAGTCAGGAAAACTGTCAGTCGATGTCCCGGGCTTGTCTCCTCGTCGGTTAGTGCATCCAATTGAACAACAACTGTCTTTCATTTAAGACTTAAAAAGTAAAATGGGTTTAAAAATGTAGGTGGCCACTGAGACTGATAACTACTCTGTAGCGAACAGCAGTTGGAAGCCTTTCTCGCCCTCCATGTGGGCATTTCCACAAGTGTGTGATGTCATGTGAAACCTATATTATGCATAATTATGAGATGCATATCATCACAAATGGGAATTTTGCATGACACTGTGCTGTGCAAAACGTGAGATTCTCCTGACACCCTGAATTTGCCTGATAAATCAACAATCCAAGTTCAAATAAAAAAAAGTTTCATTTTAAAAGTACTGTTCTTGATTCATCTTTCAGGCAGATTGAGCAGCCACGGTATCTGACGGGTCTGGACTGGATTCACTTCTGATCATCTTCCCCTCTAGATTTTCCATCTTTGTTGTTTGAGAAGTCCCTCAAAGTGTCTGACATTCTCAGGTTTTCCACTTTGTGTTGTTTCCAGATAAATCTCACTCCATTTCACTTTCCCTCTGCTCGTCTGCTTGTGCCGTTTCGGCTGAAGAAGTTTGGAAGCAAAGAATTTTCCTTACAGCTTTATTTTGGCTCCCAGTCTTTGTTTCAGAGGAGAAAAGTTGAACTAAATATTTGGTGGTCGTGTGTTTTTTAACTCTCCAGTTGTTGCCCTGCTCACACTGCTTTCATTTTGATTTCATAAAGATCATTTTTTATTGCACAATAGCTGTTCCACTTTAGTCCTCCTGCTGTTGCCTGGATCTGTGTGTGTGTGTGTGTTCGGTGTATGGGATATTCTAGCACCAAATGAACATAGCATAATTGCAAACTGAAATGTACCATCATTAAGGATATACTAATGAGTAATAAATAAATCTGTGTACGATGAAAGTGTCTTGATGCGGTGTGTAACGTTTTAAGTTTTGAAAATATTTCACACTATTTGTGCAACATTTTGTCTCTGAGAATCCTCTGTAGGAAAAAGGTATATTGTCAAATAAATCAGCCTTATGAGCGGCTGGTTGGATTGGAAAAAAACTGCTCAATACAAGACAAGTGACCATAGCTGGACAAAGCAGAGTGAAAATTACGTACCCCCAAAATACATAAGTGGGACATTTGTATAAGGGGGTCTGCACGGTGTATGTGAGATGTAAACTTTAGCTCTTTATACTGTGATTCCACAACAGCGCCGTGACGTAGCTCCAACATGTCACTCTGCCGTTACTCCCTGCAGGAGGATGTTCCACCCTGCCCCCGTTATGCCTCTTTAACTATTCCTCCAATGCCGGCTCAGCGGCGGAGCAACTTTGCCCTTCTACTGCGCCTCCATGCGTTTTACATTGTGGAAGACAAAAGTCCTGCCTTAAACCGCCAATGTAAAAGGGGCTTTTGTTGTCGATCCAAGTTCATGTGCAGCCTAACAATTCTGACTAAGCAAACTGCATGCATGGAGCCCTGTCAAGGTGCATGGTCAAGCATGCTTGGAGGCCTATAGCACCTTTTCCCCCCGTAAACCCACAGTGATACGACTGTGCTCATTTGAGATTTCTGTTCATTTATTTAGATGGTGAAAACTTGAGACCGATCATTGATTCCATAGGTTTCTCCATGAGCTGTTTTTCTAAGGATATACTATTTATACTATATGTGAATAAAGCAACCTTTTTCATTTTATTGGCATTTTTGCAGAACAATAAAACTACTATTTGACTGTCACTACCCGGTTATTCTGAGGTCCTTCAAACGTATCCTTCAAAACTTTGGAAAACAAGAATAACTGGACCTGCTAGAGGGTTGCTCACAGATTTTAAAATAACAATTGAGCTCTGTTTTGCAAGTCTTTTAGTGTGTGTGTGTGTGTGTGTGTGTGTGTGTGTGTGTGTGTGTGTGAGCACCACAAACAGTGCATCATTTACTCTCTGCTTTGTGTCGCCTTCTTTTTTGGACCAACACATGTTCATCTGTTTTGCCCTCAAATATGTTTTTTTTTTTTGTGGAGCAGAGTGTGGACAAAGGACTGGGTGTCTGGAGAAGGGTGCTGTGAAGGGGAGGAGTGGGGTGATGGGTGGGGGACTGAAGGAAGGGATGATGGGTGGGAGTCTGCAGGGGCACGGCTGGATGGCTGACTGTGTTTAAGGATGTGAGTTTGGAGGGAGCAAAGGTGGGGGTATCTGTGTGTGTGTGTGTGTGTGTGTGTGTGTGTGTGTGTGTGTGTGTGTGTGTGTGTGTGTGTGTGTGTGCCTTCATCTGCATATGTGTCTGCATGTGTCTAAGAACATGCATCTCCTGAACCCGTCTGTGTCTGTGTGTGTGTGTGTGCACATTCCCTGCCTGTTGGTATACTTGCGTGTGTGTGAGTGTGTGTGTGCGTGTGTGTGTGAGTGTGTGTGTGAATGTGTGTGTGAGTGTGTGTGTGTTCTTTTGTTTTGCTCTGGGTTGCTGGGTGATGGGACCAGCTGGGAGGGCTGAAGCCATTCACTTCCCTTCTGCTACCCCGAAGGCAGCCAGCAGCGAGGGAGGGAGGGACAGCGAGGGAGAGAGGGGGTCGAAAGAAATGGAAGGGAGAAGGGAGGCAGAGGTGTGTTCATGTGGGTTTGTATTTCTTATTGCAAAAGAAAAATAATGGGATGAATCCTAAACAGATGAAATAGGAAGGGAGGTGAGAACTTTTATAAGCAGCTCCGAATGAATGAAGAGATTCATGAAGGAAATTGTGTGTGTGTGCATGTGTTGTTGGGGGGGGGGTTTGAGCGAAGGAAAGTGTGTCAGGCTGAATCGTGATAGAGCATCGGGGCTGACTCAGCCAGTCTGGTCAGGCGTAGGAGGGCAGCAGCAGAGGAAGAAGAAGTAATGGATTACTGTGAATGCAACTGGATTACTTTCATCAGATTCCTGTTTTCCTCTGTTTTAATATCAAATTTGCACATAATACAAACCCGTATAGGAGGGGTTAGATTGCAGCAAAAGATTGTGGTGCTTCAGTTATTCAGACCAAAGTAAAGAAAGTTCTCAGTTTCGGATGTAGTTACATTTAATAATGCAAACCGTTTCTGTCACCTCGACTCTCTTTCTCTATTGTGATACTTGTGTTAGCACACTCCCATGTATAATACTGTGCACTCTGTACTGCATAGTTTACTCACCTGGATTTAGACGAGGTTGTGTTATCATAGCAGGTGTGCACTGACTGGAGTTTCTTCCACATTTTCTTCTTTTACTGGTGGATTACAAAAAGATCAGGTATTAGCACCATTACTTGTCAGTAGTCAGTGCAGTTAGTATTGACTTCCCGCCCCTCTCATTAACAGTAACACACATTTTACTTACAGATAAAACATCAGTGATCACTATACTGTGGCCGACTCAGTCCACAATAGAGCAGATTCTTGTGTTGGTTTGAAGCAGATACTCACGTTGATGGAAAGTTCAGTGACTCTTGTGTCAGTGTTTTTTATCCTCTCATCGTTCCTCCTCTGCTCGGAAAATCCAAGTACACACAGGGAAGTGCACATTCATCGACAAAGCATGGTGTTATATCGACTTTTTACAGCTTTAATGAACTAAAGAAAACCTTAATTGTCAGAGAAAGTTATCATGTTGGGTTGCAGATGGCCTAGTGGTTAGGTAAGGCTATAGTCCTCCAAGTGGTTGGCCTGGGTTCGAGCACGACCTGCGGCTGTCGTTCCCCACTCTCTCTCCCTGGTTTCCTATCCAGTAGAGGGGGAGGGAAGTCCAAAAAAAGACCAATGTGAGAACATTTTAAGTGACGTGTATTTTTGATTTTATAGTTTGATCATGTCCCATCTGTTAACATGGAGGAGGCGGGGCTTGTGAACTGTACTGCAGCCAGGCAGTATGGGGGAGCTCCAAATGTTTTGGCTTTCCTTTTGGGGGAGAGGCCATGTTGTCCATCTTTTTAAAAAGTCCATGTGTCCTTTCAAACTTGCACAAAACTTGTAAAACAAAGTCCTGAAAAAAAGTCCTGAAGTGTTCAGGGTGCGCTGCATGTGTGAACGCAAATAGGCCAATTTCTCACTCAGACTTTATCTGGAGTTTCTCCTGAAAAGCTCTCTAGTATTTTTTTCTGCAGAAAGAGTGAGAGAGGGAACTGATGAGAGAATGCAGCAGGAAATATCCATGCACGACCATATATTGTATGCACATGACTGGTAAGATCTGTGCACTTAATTAAACTGCTGCTGCTGCTTTTGTTTTCCTTTTACCAGTATGTTCTCCTCACTCTTCTGTTGATATTGTGATTCTCTTGAACTACACATATCATTAATAAAAAGGCAAATATTCTCATTACAGTGCTGTATGGTGGACTCTGTTGCTTCGTCCAGGTCATTCCTTTTACTTCATGTATTGCCTCCTGTCCAGCAGCATATAATTACAACAATGGGGACTGGAACTGAGCTGGTCATGTTGGAGTTACTCTTACTGAAATGACTGCAATGCAGAAAATAGGCACACAAAATATACTCATGGATATTTAAACATTTACGTTAACTTTAAAACTGTTGGACTTTTCTATGCTTGCATGACAATGTTGTGCGATCAGCCATTTATAAACATGGATTTGAAATCACATTTTCTCTATCCTTGCTAAAATCATTCACCACTTTGTTTTGCATAGTTCTTTAGTGTTTTAAAACAGCGACACCAAAAGGGGCAAATTGCTCTCTGTGGATGTGGAGGCTAGAAAAGAAGAGGAGGGTTAGTAAAATAAACTGCTGGTGGAGGGGGAAACTGAGAAAAGAAAGATAGATTAGCAGCTAAACTATATTTGCTGGCTGCTTGTCTCTGAAGCTGGAGAGCTGTGGCTGCTTCCTCGTGCCGTGACTTTTGAGTCGGCTCGCTTTCTCTCGATGATTAATGACCTTCCTGTTTTCAGCTACAGGATCTCTCTCCACAGAGTTTCGCTGCAGCTCCGTCTGACTTGAAGTGCACTTTTGAAAACGCTGCAGAATTTATTGTTAGAGGCGAGAGAGAGGCAGCGACGGTATGCAGGAGGGGAGAATGCACAGAGACGCGTAATGATACTACAGTGAGTGTGTGTAATGAGATATTATTACACTCTCGGCTGCTGTGACTGTACACCTTTACTGTACTAACACCACTACTACTTCCTCAACTACAACAACAACAACCGCCTCCACCATCATTCAGATTACTCTGAAAAGCACAGAGGAGTTTTAGTGCCAGAGATTATGAGAAAATAATAAGAGGAGGTTTCTTTTGTAGCATTTTGTATTTTGATTATAAACTGTCCAGATTAGGTTTTTTGTTCTTCTCAAAATAATATTTTGACATTTTCCTGATAATTACAACTACATTCTCAACATTTTGTCTTTACTCCCAAAATACATAACAATTAAAAAAAAACATCTTCCTCCACAGAATAAGTAATTTCTTTCATTTGGTGCTTATAGCAGCAATCTCTTGTGTTGCAAAATGACTGCAGTTCCTCGAGTGTCCACTTGAGGCTCGCTGCAAAAGCCCCAAAGTCACATCACAACCAGCTGCGTCATGAACGTCATTGTTCACATGCTATCTTGGCTCTATGCTCGTTACTGGAGAATACCTCTAGATACGTGCTTCTCAACTGGTGGGTCGGGACCCAAAAGAGGGTCATGGAGCTTTATTTAGTGGGTCGCAACTTTGTCCCTGGAAAACAAAAGTGGTGTTAAAAAGTCTGTGGGGCGTTTATTTAAATGTTCAGTTTGGACCTGCAACGTCTGAGGTCCAAATTTGCAAATTTTGTATTAAATAAATCTAATTGTTTGAAAAATATCAGAAATTTCACAGTCACAGGTTTTCATGGAGGAGTTGATAGTGTTAGTGTTTTTTTATTGCCCATCTATTTAATTATTTAGGGCTGTACTGCTTTGACAACCTGCTGCACAATTTCACAGTTTGGGATCAATAAAGCACATCTATCTGTTGAGAAAAGTCCATCCTCTTCGTCTTTTTCCTGCACTTTTCAGAAAATGTGCTCAAACAGGCCGTTTGGAGATTTTCCCTTCATGACATCACAAAGGGCAGTAGCCCCTCCCCCAGGTGGGTGACACTCCCACAGCTAGGTGTTTGTTCTGCCCTCTGAGTCTGCCTTCTCACCGTAAACAATAGGACATGGAGCGAGAAAGCCCGAGCCACCCGAGCCCTTCCAGATAGGGGGCGTGGTCAGACACAGCTCATTTACATATTTAAAGGTACAGACACAGAAACAGCCTGTTCTGAGCAGGGCTGAAATAGAGGGGTTTATAGACATGATCAAATACAGGATCAGAGTGGATTTAGAACAAGAAACTTCACACACATGATTTAAGGAGCTCTGAGACTTATTTAAACTGGTTGAAATGGAGGAGAATATGTGACCTTTAACATTTCTATGTAACCAAATTAAGGAAGTTTCAAAAGGTATTATTTTCTATGCCTCATACAGTATCTGTATATTGAAGCAAACCTGTGATGGAAAAGGTTGTTGGAACTGAATTTGCCGCCTTCAGTGTGTTTCTGTTAGTTCTTCCTCAGTGAACAGAGGGATCTGTTGTCCCATCTACTGCTAGACTTTTGATGAGTCGTCCCACTAGAATGTGTCACACTCACCAGTTTGTGGAGGGACACACACACACACACAAAACTTAACTTACTCAACTTTAAAACTTTTTTCTTTTTAGTGACTGCTTTCAAATCAAATGATTCACAATCTAAGATGATCCCAATGCAACCTTCTGCTTATGTTTGACATTAACCTTTCTGATAAGTTTTTCCTGATAAACAACATGCCAGTGGAGTCAGTGAACGGAAAAGAAAACCATTTCACAAGTTATGAAACAAGAAGAAACAGAAAGGACTCAAAATAAAGAGAGACAGAAAGAGAGAGAGAAAGAGAGCGAGAAAGAGAACAACAACTTCTTTCCTGTAAGTCACCTGACACTGGAGGCGTCACACAGCCATGAGTAAACACACCTCCCTCTCCCCTCTCTCTCTCTCTCTCTCGATCTGTGTCTCTCGCCCATGTTCTTAGTCAAAGCACAATAAGTCTTCTTCTTGCAAGATGAAGGTTTAGTTTCTATTTTTAGACCTTCCTCCCTGAATTCTTCGGCCTGTGCACAGAAGTACAAGTGTTCTTTTGGTTGCGGAAAATAATGATGCTGAAATGTTCATATTTTTTTTTTAAGGTTTACACGAGGCTAGGTTTTTAGTTCTCAAATTGTTTATTAGCCATATAAAAAGGCCAAAACCTAACTCTAAACTCAGTTTATTAGACCCTCAGTTTGTCAAACTTTTGGCTGTATTCATCAAAATATGACCCCAGGCAGCAGTCCTCTCACTGATTGTTTGGATTTACCTTCAAAGTTCAGGTCATTGTGGTCATTTCTCTGTTAACATGCCACATTCCTTAAATGTATCCTCTAGTGCTGTGTTGTTGTGCACAGATTGACATTCACAGCCGCCTGCAGTGTTGCATTAATGCAGGACAAATCAAAGAGGGCGTGAGATAAAGGGATAACTTTGGCAAGTATAATCAGTTGCATGTAACAGAATATATCCCTAAAGTGGGACTGAGTTGTTGCTCATAACAGTTTTCTGAGGTTAATAATAACTTCATATTCTTCTAACATCAACTGAACACAAACTGTTTTCTCGGGATCTACCTAATTGTTAAACAATACCCCGCTCGGCTGTCTCGTCCCCACTGTCAAAATCCAGGAAGGACTTCAAATCTCCTTGTGGCTTTCAGTGGCTGGTCTCCCTCCCTCACTCTCTACTGTCAATAATAAACTGTCCCCCGGAGCGCCCCCTACAGGCCTTGAGCACTCATGTAGAAAAGGTTTGTCTATTTGCAGTTGTTAAGCCGTTTCACATAATGTATATCCTGAACATTTCTAGAGAATTTCCAGAGGGCTGATCTGGTTGTTCACACATGCACCTCTTAGCGGAGACTATCCCTGTCAGGCAGGGGGTTCTCCTGATGCAGGACATGATGTATAAAAGAACGACGTGGAAGTGGCAGACGAAGCAACAGAGTCCGTTATACGACTATAATCGGAATATTTGCCTTTATAACACAGCTATGTAGTTTGACAGAATCACAATATCAAAAAAAAGAGCGTAGAAGAAGAAACTGGAGACCAGAAAACACAATGCAGCAGTTTAATAACGTGCATGTAGATCGTAGTGGTCGTGTAACCCCTCCCACTGGCTCAGGGTGAATTGGAGAATCAGGAGTTATGTGCAAGTGTGAAAGCGCTGTGTGTGTGTGTGTTTCTGACTTAGTATCATGTAAGTATTTGTGGCGCCCTTGATGCTAATGCGGTTGCTTCTGCTTTTTGCAGCATGTTGTTTCATTTGCAGCGTGTTTTGGACGTTTGAATTCAAATTGGCAGCGTTTCTGAATTTGCTGCACGTTTTTCTTAATGTAGGAAGTTTCAGCCGTTGCTTAGCACTTGAAGCTCTCGGCCATCGTAGAATCAGCTCAACATATTATGAGTTATAATTGGAGTGCATTACTTTGCATTGGCATTATTTAAAAAACAATGAAAGGAGTCAGATGTGACAAGCTTTATGCATAATGATTGAAAACAGTAGTGTTGATGCTAGCTGTATGTTCCTGTCTTTCAACAGATTTAAGAGAGGATGTTGTGGAGAGTAAACGTTTAAAGAGCCTGTTACTAAGGGAACAGCTTGTTTGTTTCGTTGAACTTAAGCTGTTAATTTATATTACTCACGACCAAGATTATTTTAAGGAAACCACATAAGTTCTTCTGAAGGTATTTAGCCTCTCATTAGTGCTTGCTTTTCCCCGATGATAACTTCCACATGACAGTATTCAGAAAAGCCGTTGTTGAGCGTCACAGTAGGACGAGTGCAAACTCTTAGATCATTCATAAATCCACAACGTGATTCGAGGCAGCATGACCACATTTGGGATACATATTTGAGTAAAATGGCAGCGCTGCAGGAGGCCGGCTCGCTTTGCTTTTACCTTGTACTTCCCCTTTTGAAGCTCATGAGTCACTTAACAAGTGTTTGAAGTCTCGACGCCGCGACAAAAAGAAAGGAAGACGGAGAGATGTGTGTGTGTGTGGTGAGGGAGACGATTGGAGAGATTTGACTTCACACACCGACATGCTGTGTCTCTGTGGGTGTGTATATCAGTGAAAATAGAATAGCACAAATATCATGGATATATCGGCTGGATCAAGTATTAGGGGTCCTGGGGGTTGGGGCTGTGTTCAGGGCAGAAAGGGGGAGTGAAGGCAGAGGGACATAGAGAGACAAAGAGGAAGAATAGGAGGAGGTGGAGACAAAGAGAGAGAGAGAGAGGGAATGGGAAAGAAAGCAGATGGGTGCTTTTGCTACTGAGCCCCTTCCCTCCTTCCCTCCCTGTCTCCCCCTTTTTCTCCCCATGTTGGGCTGCTGCGCCACACCCAAGTCTAATAGTCTTCAGAATAATCTCTGCTCCTCTTCACACACCTCGCAGCACGCTGGGATATTTCAGCTAGTGTTTGCTTTTTAAATCTGCAGTTGTCTTAAGTTATTGATGCACTTGCCTGTGGGTTTATATTTCCAAATTTGTTGCAAGAAAATGTGGTCAGTACAACACGGTCATCTGTCCACTTGTGGTTTTCAAACAAGAAATGCAGAAAATGATGGCTCAGTAATAACAGAACATTTTTAGAATGAAACAAATAAACCAATCAATCTTTATACGTATAGCGCCAATTCCTAACAAACGTTATCTCGAGACACTTTACAAAAAGAGCAGGTACTTACTCTTTGTTATATTATCTACTAACACCCAACACTAATCCACCATGAGCACTAAACAACATTTAACAAAGTTACAGTGGGAAGAGAAAACATCCTTTGAGAGGCAGAAACATCGACTCAACAGCCAGCTGCTGAAACTGTGTTTGGGTTGGAAAATGGGAGAGGGACAAACAAAGAACTGTGGGAACGCTATCGTTTAGGACCATACGAGCGTTTGAGATATTCTTAATATCCACAAAATCTTCATCGAGCTATCATCTGCCTTTTTAAAGAAATATTAGCAGTAGAAGCAGAAATGCTTTAGGAGGTGGCATCACAAGAAACATATTTAAATATGTCACAGAAGTGCCATCATAAACTGCAGAACATTTACAATAAAGACAGACAAGACCTAAGGACTTAAAAGGGAAGTTAACAAGCTGTCTGATGATGCAATTAAAAATCAAACAATGTTAAAGCCAAGCAGCAGCTCTCGTGGGAAACTCACACCAAACATGCAATCAATCAATTTATCAAACATAATGATGTTATTAAAGTTATGCCATTCGGGACATTTGGGTCCTCTGTTGTTGGCGAGGATTAAACCTGCAGTTTGAACATTTGGATGATGAGAGTTGGGCCAACCTTTGAACTTGATACTTGATTATATTATATTATAACTTATCTCTACATCGAAGGCCACTCCACATCCTTTATAAACACTCTACACACAGCAACCTGATCCATGACAATACTTATCTCAGCACACTCCACTACTGTCTCCTGTCTACAAGTGTTGTTAATGTGTTTGAAATAATAACACTTTTCATGTATATGTATACGTCTGTATACAGTAGTCCTTGTTTTCAGTGTAATATGTCAGTTCGTCTCTACACTGTAATGTAGCACTGGAGTCATATTCCTCGTATGTGCCCTCAGAATCACCTGCTGGCATTCAAACAGACTTCATCTGATAAGGCAGCATGTGAAACATTTAGTTCAGACCCTTTATTTACATGTTACGTTAATCAAAATAAAAGTAGAAAAACAACTTTCAAAAAGCAGATTGGATCTTAACTAATATTAAAATGTGTTCAATCAGTTGTCCAAACTCTATTTTCTGCTGAGTGGAAGAACTTTTGTTGATGTTAGTCACAGATGTTTAAGACGTTTGCAAAATGAAGATGGGATAAAGATATGTTGGGATTAAGGTAGCAAGGACATGTGTTCAATTAAAAGTGAACTTAATGAGGGGCGCTGGTGGCTCAGTGGTACTCTCTCTCTCTCCCTGATTTCTGACTCTACCCACCGTCCTATCTCTACAATAAAGGCACAGAACGCCCCAAAAAAAATCAATCTTTAAAAAGAAAACTTAATGGGGCGTCAGATGGCCTAGTTATGTCGTCCACCACATGCATGGCTGTCCAAGAGGCTATGTCATCTATCATGAAGAGTTCTGACATCGCATGTAAGCGATTCTCCCCTATAAGTCGCTCTCTATTCCACAGTAGTGATCGTGGTAGCTGCAGTGGGTGTCAATCATGTAGAACAGAGAAAGTGACAGTGATGTTTTACTACAGTTCTACCACTAGCCATGTGCTACTGAAGATATTTGATCAAACAGCTGGTTAGATTGAAGTGACTTGTTTATGACAACAACAAAGACGTAAAAGAAGGACGTGATCAGTTCACGTAAATTAAACTGATGAGTAACAAAGAGACGTGTGTATGAATCAGTTATTCTAGCTGTGTGTGTGTGTGTGTGTGTGTCATTTTTCTGCGCTTGTGTCTGTGTGAATTTCTGGACCTTGATGACATAAAAGAAATTCCCCACGTGTTGTCACAGCGAGTAAAAATGGAACGTGATGCTCGCCAAACGTATTCTGGTGACGGTCGTAATCCTGCGCGTTACCACCCAAAGGTGCTGCGCCGTGACGGATGGGAGCAACATGTAGCCTCGTGCACAAAGCTGGAGTGATGAGCAGGACCAGTGAACTCACCATGAGTCAGGATCACACTGATAGTGACACACACACACACACACACACACAGACAAAGAGAACATAATTGTAGTAGGACAGAGCGTTTTCTGTTTTTTGAATGATTTGTAGCACAACCTTCTTCTTGTTATTTTGTAAAATTCTGATGATTTTGTTCAGTATATTTATTATTTGAAAACATAAATTAGCCCGTAAGTTGTGGTTTGATTTTGCAGACCTTAAAAGTAAATGTACAGAAAGGAAGAAAGGTGCCGAGGAAGAGACGCAAAGACAGAGGCAGAGACTGAAAAATAAGGGAAAAAGCAGCAGCCAAAAAGGCGAGAGAGACGAGCAGCAGGCAGATTTTACACAGAGAGGGAAATAAAAGAAGAGCGAGGGAGAAATAAATAAAGATAGATGAAGGCAGAGAGGGAGGGAGGGAGGGATGTTGTGGGCGCAGCTCTCCAGTTGGTGTTGCTATGGCCCTGCCCTCCCTGCTCACTGAGCCATTTCCTGTTTTTGACCTGAAATCTTTATTTAGAGCCATCCCTCCTCGCTGCTCCGCATTCATGAGTCAACTCAGAGTCCAGAGAGATGAACGCAAGGCTAAAAAAGATCTCATTCACCACAGATCCTACGTATGCATGCACGCCTGTTAGCTGCACTCCAGCTGAGCTTTCATTCAGCCTATACTGTTGGCACGGTACTGAGCTATTGAGAATCCTCGTTGCCAAGAGTAACAATAAAACTGAATTATTGTTTCACCAACAGTTTGCGTACCCTCTGCTGTCTGCACACACTGAACTCACTCACTTAAGCCTTTTATATACATCTTCAACTCTCTCATGGTGGAGGGTTTTTGTGTATGACAACCTTCAGCTGATTATGACGACTTCTGGCTACACACTAGACACTTTTCAAATCCTAAAGGATTTTAAAAAGACGACAGATATAAGGAGAATTTTAACGATGATTTGTCAGACCGTGAGACCACACACACCTGCTGTTTGTAGCAAAGGTTTCACAGTGAGATCTCACAGGACCTCGAGTGATCAAACTTGACTTCAGTAGAAAAATAAATATGGAGGACGATCGATGCTGCAACAGGCTGTCCTGGTGTGTGTTCTGTTTTGCTGAAATATGAAATATAAGAGAATATAAACCTCAATCAAATCCCGTTTGGGATCCTGGCAAATTCATCAGCCTGTTTGTCGCTTTGTTTAATTTTAGGTGTTGTACCAGCTGAAAAAGTCCCAACATAGGCATCAGTTATTACATTTGACACCTGGCTCCATAGGTGTAAAGTCCTTGGTAAAATCTGGTTGTCCTGGTGTATCCAAAGATGGGATAACTTGAAGGATGAGGAGGAGCAGAGTGTGTTATGTGATCCTTCAGAAATGATGACTTTCATTTGTAATTGTGTTCTCACTCTCCACTCGTCTAACAACAGAGTAGGCTACCATTACATTAGCCTACCTTATGTTTAAGGTGAAGATTGAAGATTTAATGAACACTGAATTAAAGAATGCTTGTCACCGATTGGCCACAAGAAGTGAAAATGTCATTTCAGCAACAATATTTTGCTAAGTTTGGACGTTACGCTCCACTAGTTAAGATGAACCTTTTGTCTCAGTGCTGACAACAACTACATGACACAATTAAAGTTAGAACGTATCTAGATTCAGCGTAGGGTTTAATGTGGACGTTACGACATAACTCAGCTGGGACAACAGGGCATTGGACTTTTCTCTGCACGGTGCACCATGATGACCTGAAGTTCTGTAGACCATGCACCCCCCACAAGAGCAGAAACCGAATGTTTCTGTGCCAACTTTAGAGGCATAAACACTGAAACCCAGTGGATGGAAAAACTTGTGACAGAAGGTTGATCAAAGCCTGTCCTGAGAACAGAGAGCTAGTCTGAATAAACAGGGGGACTTGTTTTGTGGCTGTGAGTGTATCAGTGCACAACTGGGTGAGTGTGCAGCAGGGGGCATCAGGGGCACAAACGGTCTCAGATGCCCATTTTCTGCCCCAGGATGCTCCACTGCGCACTGGTGTTTTTGTGTTCATGGGAGCGTTTTGTTTGAGTTTACTGGACAACTTTCTGCCATCTGCTGCCGGGTCGCACGGGCATAAATAACCAGCCAATCAGCACCAACAGTCCCTTGACCGTTTATGTGACTCCTGCAGTGTAAATTAAAAAAAAATAACAACAATTGAATGTTATTTAAGTTGTCATTACATCACTAAGTTAAAAGGTGTTCAGTTCAGTCACTTACAGTTTTAAACGTGAACACTGTTTCCACTTTACAGTTTCAAAATGTTTAATTAGCTCATATTCTACTGAGAGTATACTCTGTGTGTGTGTGTGTGTGTATGTGTGTGTGTGTGTGTGTGTGTGTGTGTGTGTGTGTGTGTGCGCGCGCGCGCGCGCTAGTGAGTGAGTGAGTGAGTGAGTGGGCGGAGCAAAGTTGACGACGCCACTTCTCCGGGGCAGCTGCTCGGTTTCAGCTTCTCCTGCCGCCTTCGAGTGCTGCTCGTAAATTTACCACCCGTAACAAAACGTGCTCATACCGTGAATGTAATTAAGTCGTATTTACAAAACTAATGCTCCAACGTGTATTTTTCATGAAGAAGGGATCAAACCAAAAATGCGTACAAGATTTCTGAAATAATTAATTGTAGATAAACCTTAAAGGCTACATTTTTTTGGTTTAAAACTGTATTAAAGGTTGATTTAATGTAAAATGCACGCTGAATTCTTCATGCCCCACCTCTGTAGCTACTAAATCTATATTTAGAACAACCAATGCTCTTTATTTAAGTGAAATATCCACCACATTACTCTGTCTTAAATGTTGATAATGACTCTTTCATATGTATTAACGTTAACCTGTGGGTATGTGGGTGTAATTTGTGTAACACTGATTATCTTGTCCGGTGTTTCGCTTTAAATAGCACGAATTGCGGGTTTGTTGGCACACGTGCAGCCTACCTCGCAGATATTATCCGACAGTCCTTGAAGGCAGCAGCGTTCCTGTGCGCGGAGGCAGATTTCTCCTCCTATCAGCGCCATTGTGTGTCAGAGTCTCCCGGAGCGAGGACGGCTTGTTCTTCTCTTAGCCGACAGGACTGTTTTAAATCCCCCCATGTTTCTCTTCCGAAGCCCGGCGGACCTGGATGTGGTAAGACTTCTATTTCTGTAAATGTCCGACGCTGCTTCTATTTCTTTAAATGTCTTTTTGGAGTGAAGCGCGCCGAGGAAGTTCATTAAGGTTACTACAAGGCAGTGGAGCCTATTTCTAATGAGTAATAGTCACGGCGGAGGAGGCTGTAGGTGTTTCAGCGGTAGTGCTCTGGGGCAGTGGGGGTCTGCGTTGAAAAAAAAGAAAAGTTTGAAATGGGCAATGTCCGCCTGTAGACTTCCAGCGACCCTCTTTATCTCTGTATGCAGAGAAACCCCTCCAGTTTACAGAGCCGAGGCAGCGCCGACACTTTCCACTTTATCTCCACGGACAGAAAGTCTGATGAACTTTTTTAAAAACTCTAAATACTCTCACCCATGAGTACACACGCCTACTATAAATACTAATTGTAAATGAATAATATCGGCGAGTTTATTTACATCTTTACACTTTAAATGACCTACATTTAAAATCCCTCAAGTACAGACTAATGTTACCTGCACATATTTGAACACATGGACCTTTAATAGGCAAGAAAAGGACGTGATACATATCACGATACAGGGGTTACAATGTAATACACAACCATACATTGCCATACTGTAAACAAGCCTATATATTCAGATTTGTACGTCACATTTAAGGAAAGCTTTTTCATTGTGAGTACAATGAACACAGAACTTCAGGAGTAAAATCTGCGAAGAAAAAAATGTTTACTTTTGTTATGCAACCAGAACAGTGTGTGATCTGCAACTTGTATTTGTCCCCAGTCCCTTCAACATGCAGAAGGCTGTAAACGTAGGCTACCAATTTTTTGCAATCTTAGGAAATTAATGAAGATAATTTGCATGATAGCTAACAGCTTGTTTAATAAAAAAAAACAATGCAAGAACTTCTGAGAGTCAGTACAAAATGTAACAAAATATTTTGCTTACAAGATATGTTCTTACACACTGAAACAGCAGCACATAGAAAACACAGACTTTAGATTTACACCAAAACCATTTCCAAGAACTAGTTGTGTCTAATAGGGAACAGATATAGTATTTAAAGTTATGTTATGGCTATATTTAAGTGTGTTAATATGTAACTGCAGCACAAAGAAAACATAGACTTCATCTTTATACAAAAGCGACCTGCAAGTCCTCATTTTGTCCTTTAATCCTGTATTCATGGAGAAGAAGTTTCAAAGTGTGTTTCTGCAGTGTAGTTGTGAGGTGCTCTCGTCTCAGTCAGTCTGTCTGTTGTGGTGAGTGCATGGTGGGGGCTCTGTTTGGTAACGTGCACCACAGCAGTCTGCTTTTTAAAATGACGGTCAGCACCTTCTCCTCCTCCTCCTCCTCCTCCTCCTCACTCTGTTGCTCCCGTGTTGCGACCCTAAAGCTGCATGGAGGTCACCTCAGAGCCTCCTTACTGTGTCTGGACCAGCACCCACAACACAGACTCACACTTCAGACCACACGGGCCTGTTTGATCAGAGGCTGAAGCTCATGTGAAGTGCAGCTAGATGTGATGCAGAGTTATACGGCTGCTATATACTGTGCACGAGCGGATAACTACAGGAAAGAGAGGGAAGCCGATTGCAGAGTGGGGGCAGCCCCTCCACAGAAAACTCTTGGTAGAGTCCAGAGAATATTTAAAAAATATGTCACAGTTTCATTTTATCAAAACATTTCTAGTAAGAGATGTAATGATGACTCGACACTGTTCACCCCTTTCTCCACAGTCTGAGATGGTTTGAGGATGTTCTAGTTTAAGAAACTAGCAGTTCATCCAAATCTGCTGTCAACAACAGGAGGAAAGAAAGTAACAAAATCATTCTTATCTTCTCAGAAGGTTTTGGTGGGAAAATGTGCTGCACATAAGAGAAGTCAGGACTGCTACAGGCTGTGTCAACTGTTACAGCTTGGACTTGAAAGCTAGTTGTGTTGCATCGGCAGCCTCTGTGAGGGATGAATGCAGCACGGTATGCTTTATTGCATTCCTCCAGAAGATGAAAACTATAAGAATTAATAGTAATATGGATCATAGTGCATGCAGGGAGGATTCACGCTCAGTAATGCTGCATTCACACGGATTATACTTAAGTAATAAGGGAGCTGCCTGCAGGAAAAATGATGACACTTGCAGCACTGAAGCCCGTGCTGCTGTAACAAGGTGTTCACTGTGGGAAAAAAAAGGCGCTCGTTCTGCTAGGATACAGAGCATGCTGCAGTAATAAGACGAATACTGCAGTAATAAGGTGAATGCTTCTGTGCACCCAGGAACCAGACGTATGGATGATGTGGATCTGTGTAGCTTCTGAGGCTTCATCAGTGGGAGTGTCAGGCTGTGTTTTCTCCCTGTAGAGGCTCGGTGGAAAGAGTGCAGCGCTCATGTAGACACGTCTGCTGACCTAAATCTGCTCTCTTCTTCTGCCTTTTATTTATAGACTTAAGTGTGTGTGTGTAAGAGGGAGTGAGTCAGTTTGTGACAATGACCAGGAATGTAAGTTGCATATAGATTGTTTAATACTGAATGTGTGTTAGTGTCACTTACTGTGCTGTACTTATGTGTGGTGTAAATACTTTGCAAACAGTGGATCTATCTTAGCTATTTTCTTTACATAAGTCAGGGTCTAATTGGTACAAAAACTTTTGCAATGTCTCCAGTAGATTGCTTCAGCTCACAGCCATGAAACAGACCTAAGGGGCTGCAATGCAATCTTTGAGGGGAAATCAAAGTACGCCCACTAAACGTCCTTATTTCTGGTTGCCAGTTTAGTTCAGTTCACAGAGTGCAGGGGCTTTAATCCTCATCACACTGGTTGCAGGTCCGACTCCGGATCCTCTTTGATGCATGTTATCCTCCCCTCTCTCCACTTTTTCACTAGCTGTACTATGTTATAGAGACCGAGGTTCTTGTTTGTCTCACTGACGAACTCAAATTATAAATCTAAATGTCTGACATCATTAAAAGATCCCTACAGAGATAAACCAAAGATGCTTTATTTGATTTGATGCTAAGAACAGCCACTAGAGTTCATTGACTAAAACAGCAATCTTGCAGACTAGTACACTCCCTAAAACTTTTTTTTTAGGAACGCACCGATATTAGTGTAACAGTTATCGGCCCGTCAACAAATAATGTGGTGTGGTCAATGTTTATCTGTTGTTTGGCATCATTTTAAAGCTAGCAAGCGAGCTAGTATGCTAAGCCGCTGATTGGGAGAAGAGGTTTTTATAGGACAGAAGAAGTTGGGGAAACTCTGATTTGTTTTTCATGAACAAACATGAAAAAATCTGCAATGTCGGATGCTGTGAAATCCGTGACATGTTTCAGCAACAATTTCAGATCTCATGTCTCATTTGAAAAACAGAAACAAAGGCTGTGTCTGAAACCACGTACTACATACTGCCTATAGCTACTAAATACATACAATAATAAAATACTGCATACCAAGGCCATTAGCAACATACTAAAACACAGGTAATTTGACGTATTTCCGGTCCGAGCTCTGTTCGATGAGCTAGCATCAAGCTAGCATGACCACCCGTCCGTAAATATAATTCATCAACTACATGCAAATATTCATCACTAATACAGCTACGTAGTCATTTTGATATTATTTGGCAACATGTAAAATGTATTTCAGCACTGAACTTTTATTTTAAGCCGCTAGCAGGTGGGCAAACTCTGCAATGACACTGTCTGAGAGCTGCAGTGCATTGTGGGGCGGTTTGGTATAAACATCTCGTAAACATCCGGGTATTTCTCGCCTACACAAATTTGCATCCTCTGATTTCGGATCATACTTCATGCTCAATAGTATGAAAGTATGCGGTTTCGGACACAGCCAAAGAAGTTTGAAGATGGACTGGGGAAAAAAAAGATCTGTATCGGAAACTGAGTTGTTATTTTAAACATCGGCAGTATCAGCACTGATTTTTAAGATTGTTGAAACTTCACCTTTCAGCCATTTAGAAATATCAAAATATGTGAACACAATAAGGTTCAGGTTGGAAAGTATTGGAATTACCCTTTATGCACAGACATCTGTTGCTTTCATATGATTGACTCATAGTTATTATGTCACTGACCTGTTCACTAGTGTAGTTCCTGATTGAAACTCAGTTGATGGTTACATCTAGCTTCATAAGCGGTCTGCTGTAGATCAAATTCACACTCACTTTGTTTGAGTTTGTGTTGCTGTTAGAAAGTTCTGCTTTATCCTGAGCTCTGTTTCTTATATTTAGTCTGGCCCATTTCTGTCAGTGGGGTTAAGTTTCATTTTAGAAACAACAATCAACCCCAAACTTTTTGTACCCATTAATCAGCCCTGATTTCAGTTTCAGGATGAGTCAGGGGGAGGAAGGGTTTTTAAGTCAGTAACGCTGTTAGTCTGTCGGTGATCTTTGCACTCCTCTCTCACTCCTGCACCTTTCAACTGCTCGTAATCTGAACCCTGAGTGTGATGAGGCTCCATAGCTAACTTCAGACAACACAACATGCGTCTAAAACACCGTTTAGTAACTACTACAGATAGCATTTGATTCAGAAGGAAATGTTAGGATTGATCTGAAAAATAAACTGTAAAGCATTTATCAGCCACACAAACAACAATGGAAGCTACAGATTCACAACAATCCTCCATATGTAACTGCAGACACAGTCTCTATCTTCTATTCTTATAAATCATGTACACACACACACACACACACACACACACACACATATATGCTCACACACACACACATATGGGAGCTCTTTATTAATGTGATGCTGCGTGTTGCGCAGTCAGAGCCGGACTGTTTTGTAACCAGGTCCGTCGTTACGTAAGCGATGGTAGTGAATTCCCGGTCTGATACCCAGCTGACCTCTGTCATGTGAGCATTTATGATCACTGAGAGGGAAGGCACACTCTCTCTCACACACACACACACACACACACACACACACACACACACACACACACACACACACACACACACACAAACACACACATACGGTTGCTGCATGTTCACACATGGACATTGTTACTGGGCACATTATTGGCTTGTTTATTTATTTTTGATCTCTCCTCCACCATCTGTCCCTTTTTTCCCGGATGCTCCACTCAAATGCTTTAAAAATATTCAGCCATTTCAAAACCAAGGTTTTAAAAACGTGTCACTATCTGTTTTAGTTTGTTGTTATGGTATTTAAAACATTACTGTAGCTAACATTTTGAAGTACTCAAAATGGCAAAATCACATGTTACATAACTTTAATGTTTCATATTTAAAGGTCACACATTCTCCTGCTTTTCAACCACTAGTCTCAGAGCTCCTCAAAACATGTGTGTGAAGTTTCTTGTTCTAAATCCACTCTGATCCTGTATTTGATCATGTCTATAAACCCCTCTATTTCAGCCCTGCTCAGAACAGGCTGTTTCTGTGTCTGTACCTTTAAATATGTAAATGAGCTGTGTCTGACCACGCCTCCTCTCTGGAAGACGTGGGTGTCTCTGGCTTTCTCGCTCCATGTCCTATTGTTTACGGTGAGAAGGCAGACTCAGAGAGCAGAACAAACACCTAGCTGTGGGAGTGTCACCCACCTGGGGGAGGGGCTACTGCCCTTTGTGATGTCATGAAGGGAAAATCTCCAAACAGCCTGTTTGAGCACACATTTTCTGAAAAGTGGAGCAGGCAAAAGAGAGGGTGAACTTTTCTCATCATTGGGGGGTTTGCAGACAGACTAGAGACACATATTAGAGTTAGAGAAGCATGGTGAAGTGTATTTTACATAATATGTGACCTTTAAGGGAGGTGAAGCATTGAAGAAACAAGAAATTACATCTCAATAAGCAGAAAACACAAATGTGGTATGAAGCATTCATTCCAGATGCCTTTTTTTTATCCTATGCGCTTCTTACTTAACCAATAAGATTATAGAGAAGAAAATGCAAAACTATAAAATGTACAGATTTCAAATCAGTACTATAAGCGGCCCTTATTTGACTGAACCCACTCGCTAAATGGCTGAAAGGAGAATAGACTTTCTGTACTTTTATAACTTTTATTTATTCATATTTGATATTTGAATGCCACTTTAACACCTAAAAGAAAGAATGTCTAAAGACATTATTATTATGCTGCTACAATGAGAGTTGTAAAAGTAGCGCAGGCACATCATCTACTGCTCATCCTTTGCTGAGCAGTAGATGGATCCAGGACAGAGAGCTGATAACAGAACAGAGGGCTGTGGTAACGGGACGGAGGGCTGTGGTAACGGGACGGAGGGGGGTACATGTGAAGGACAGTGATGCAACTTTTTAAAGTATCTCCATCTCTCTTCGATATTTCCATCTTTACTGCATCCACACTGAGACACATCTTCTGGTTTAATAACTGTAAACATTTCTAATAAGAAAAAACTATAAATCAGCATTGAAAAAGACAGAAGGTGATGCTGAATGTTCCTATATGGTCTGATATCTCTATATCACCTTAAAAGCTCATACACACTGTTTCTGTTGAGACAAGCTCATGAACACACAACGCAGTGGGCCCCTCTCTCTCTCGCTCTCTCTCTCTCTCTCTCTCATTTAAAGTCAGGGAAGCTCGCCCATCAACAATCGCTCTCCCTCCCAGACATAAATATAAACAAATACTAGGTCTAATTGATCCGAGTCATCAAAAAATAGGGTTTCTCGTTTCTAACTGAAATAACAGTGTTCTAAAAAGGAGGCATTGGTCTTTACCATCCATAGCAAACATGATATTATTTTTGTATTTGGCAGCGTGCGTTACTTGTGTGTGTCAATAATTAAAGGACTATGACCAGTCGGCAGGTAGAAAAAAGCTGCGTCTGTATCGTCAATGTTTCAGAGAAAGACCTCAAACATGTTCTTTAAAGGTCGAAAATGTGTTTACTTAGTCAAGTTTTTGGACCAGCCAAAATGACTTGGGTTCATCCACATGAAGCGTGTCTGGTTCAAATATGTTCTGAATTAAGTAGAAAAGTTGTGTTTATGTTTCTAGAATGATTTTGGTTCATTTTATTTTTAGCAAAATCTGAAAAAAACACATCAGATTGATCCTTATACTCACAGTAATCAGTGGTGGTCTTGATTTAAAATCCAGAGTCTGCCCAGTCTGAGACCGAGTGAAAATGCTTTCGATTCCAAGACCTTAAAAAAGTGGTCTCATGACCGGTCTTGAGACCAAGACTGATTTGGAGTACTACAACACTAATTTGAAGGAATGAAAATGAAGCAAAGAACGACATTTAAGTAAGCCAACTTACAAACACACACAGGTGGAACATGTTTCAAAGATCTCAGGTTCATTAACTAATAGGAGTTTACTGACCAAACCTCCTTTCAGCATTTCACCGTTTGAATCACTCACATGAACTGATATGTTCCCTGATGCACCTTCCAAAGTCTAACCGTCACTTTCAGGTTGAACGTCCCAGTGTGTTTGGGGAAATCCACACATGGCCTTTTTTTTTTTTCCTTGTTGAGAGAATTTGCCTGTTTTACAAAAGAGGGAGTTGAACTTTAAAGTGGAAACAAACTGATGGGACTGGATAGTTGTATGTGATTAAGTCAAACTGTGAGACTTTTCATGCATGTATTCAAAATGTCTAAAACAGCGGCAGTAGTAGTCGTAGTAATAGTAATAGCATCGTCATGGTGTAACTAAATCTCAAGTTGTGCGTGGAAGCGTAGCTGCTATTGAGCGTTGTGCGTCTGGTCAGGCAAGCACTACAATGCATTATCTCTTCCTCTGGGTTTTGTCTGGAATGTGTTTACTAGCTCTTCATTGTGTGTGTCACTCTCTATTACACACACACACACACACACACACACACACACACACACACACAGCAGTGAGTTGGACAGTGTCGTCCTCATGTGCAGCTCTGGATGCATTGCAGCGAGGAGGCGGAACAGGTGACGCTCAGTCATCACTGAGATCTGTAAGCATGCTGCCTCCATGCACATGTAGGCATGTTGTATTGCTGCAGTGAATATGCACACAGCAGAGTGCTACATTCAAGTACCTGCAGCGGTGCAGAGTGCAGTCTGTGTCCACACTTTGTGCATCCAGAGAACCTGAAATAGCCCGGCGTGGAGGTGAGGGGGAGGGGTGGATGTGCAGCTCAGGCATGGAAACCAGCGTATCCGGTTACAGGATCATAATATCACTGCAGAGTCCATCCACTATAGCACTGCACTACAGCACAACACACACACACACACACACACATACACACACACACACACACACACACTCTCTCACTACAGCCAGCTCCTGGAATAATATGTTCGGCCCACATGGTCTGACGTGTGTTTGCAGACACACACCTGACCTTGCCTCTGAATGTGTTAAACTCTCTTGTTCAATGTTTCACACTATCATTTTGTGTTAATTCATACACATTGTAACTCACTGCACACCCTTTTTTTTATTATTTATTTTCCTTTATACTTTATTTTACTACCAGGGCCCATGTCCCTGAAGGCATCATAAAACTTTTAATGTAATTTGCAAGCAATTTGAACGTTGTTTTTTATTTTTTAAATCAAATTTCATTTTTTTTCTTGATTCATGCTCTAAAAATGAATCTTCAGCAGGCACCTAAGGGCATATATTGTGTACAAATCATGCTAAAATATATATTAAATAAAGAAAAAATAGCAAGAGTATTTTTTCTCTTAAAACAGTAAGCTCCATTTGTACAGTCTTTGATGACCCCACAGTGTTAGGTCAGATTGGGTTTAAAGTGCGATGACAGAGAGCGATACAAATCCCTGTGTGTCTGATCGATAATATAAACCTTAACAGTTAGATACCAACAGAGAAATCTGTAATTTTTTTAGATGTAACGGGACATTGTCGACAGAGCCCCCATAACAGACACGACATATTTATCGTTGCCATGGAAACAACAGATGATACACATAAGGATGCGGGAATAGCTACTGAAAGCTGCCTTACTGTTGCTGCTGTGATAAAAACGTCATGTGCATTATACTTGGATAGATCGTTGGTAAACAGGTCGGTTTCACCCGTTTATCTCGACTACGGTCAACGCAGATCATTTTAATATAATTTAATACTCCAAGATGAATAAGCAAAAAACACCAGCGTAGGCACAGGCACCAACATTCAGAGAGAACGTGTTCAGAGAGAGCCCAGTCTGTAGCTTCCTCTTGTTTTCTTTTTATCAAGATGTTTGTATTTTGAAGTCAAAATCAGGAATGTGTGTTGTTAGGAAGTGTTGACATACTCTTCAAAGAGGCTGGATTAAACCGTTAAAGCCTTTTAATGGTTTGTTATCAGTTGCACTTTGTTGAAGATTGTTTCTAGAGTCACAAAAAAAGGAAAAAACTGCGCGATTGCGATGTGTTCAATGCAGGTTCATTGATTATACACTAAAATGAATCCCACTGTTAGAGACAGTTACCCTGTAGTGATTACAATATGGCATGATGATTAGGTTTCACAGAAGTATACGATCACTAGTAACAAATAGTATGTAGACCTGTACTGGCTTTGCAGTGCACGCTATGTGAATAACATTGGATGGCTGTCCTTACCTGATGACAAAATAGATAAAAAAGTAAATAAAACTGTAATATTGCAAATGTGCACGCTCCTCATGATGCACACACACACACCAGGTATTGCACATTTACTGTTGGACAATAGTATCAAACTATAAACCCTACTGGTTGTTTAGATACCAGATTTTAACTTTGATAAGATTCTAGTACAAATCAAACATCAATACCTGTTTTGATACCACAACAACAAAAAAGTCCCAGACACTCAGTATTGGTCAATTTCCTGTTTTTTCTATGACCAAAAAAAAAGCATGCAAACTTCAGCAAACTGTTTTAATAGCACAGATTGCAAAAAGACATTAAAACAATGTTTAATGTCTCTGTGCTGTTTAGACAGTGCTCGCTCTCTCTCTCTTATTTGCAGCATCTTTGGGTTGAAAATATGACCTACGATCTGTGGTTAAGATTCAGTACTATTCAATAATCTCAATCATTAAAATAACAGAGATTTTTTAAAAACATGTGGCATCAAAAAGTATCAGAGTGTGGAACATTCTGCACCTTATACCCTGTTCACGCCTCTTTGAGGGATGTAACTCAACTCGATTAAACTTTCTTCAGCTTCTGACACGAACAAAAGAAGCCAGAAGCAGATTGTGCTCTCACTGTTAACCAAACGGAAAGAGTGTAGGGGCGCGGGATGGCCCTGCAGTTTCGTTGCACGCTCCATGTGCTGGGTCTGTTGTCCATGCTGCAGCGGCTATGAGTTTGAGTCTGACCTCCTCTCTTTGCATAGCTGTCCTGTCCATTAGAGAAAAAAATGGCTGAACTTTAAAAAAAAAGAATATTGTAAAGACAACTTGAGAAAAAAACATCTACCTTGAGCTTCAGCCCAAAAATATTCAGACTGACCTTCAGATGTGGTCGGTTGATTCCTCCTCTTAACTAGTTAGGTTCTTTTCTGCAAATCTCTCTATTCCCCTCAGGTTAAACTTTTAGCAGAGGGACTTTAAAGACACTTCTTTGCTGTCAGAGCAAAAAAAAAAAGAGCGATGTGTGAAGTCACAGCGACCTTGAATAAAGACCTCAGCTCCATTTTAGAGTGCAGCTTTCCCCTCCACTCATTTATGAGCTGTTTGTCTTCTTCTGGTGCTCATTTCTAGACCCAGCTCACGGGGTGTCAGATGGTTCTGGGCCTGTGAACTTTGACAGTCAGCAGGGGGGGAGGGGATGAGGTAAAGATGAAAAAAAAGGTAGAAGAGTGAGAGAGGAGGTTGGAGGAGAAGGAAAAGGGAAGAGGAGGATAATGAAGAGGAATGTAAGGGGTGGGGCACCTCTGGTATGTCAGCCATGCACTGTGTGTCTGTATGAGTGTGTGTGTGAGTCTAAACACCCTGCCATGAGTCAGTGAGTCAGACATGCGCAGCTGCTTCAGCTCTCAATCACAAAGTGCTTTGAAACTAACTCCACTGCTCTCTTTGACTCTCTGTCTCTCTGACGTTTTCTGATCGCTGTTTTCCTCGAAGCTCCAGAAGCTGCTGCAGTGAATTCAGAAACACCAGCAGTAAACGGAAGAAAGTCACGACTATCTAAATGCTGGAAGTAGATTTTTAACGTTCCTTGTTGAGCCTCAGGAACCAGTTTTTACCCTGTGAGAATCCAGTTGTATGAGTTTTGTCTTTGGAGAACACAGAGATCACCTGATGATTAATCAGCGTGAGGTGGGACTGGACAGAACAACAGTGTATCTGCTGTATCAACCTGATCTGCACAGAAACATCTGTAACATATATATATTTAACTATTGTAAGAAAGAGACACTTGTGGACGGAGTCAGAAATGGAGCAGAAAAGAGAGGGGAACGAGATGCTGGAAAGGAGCCACACTTCAGATTTGAACCCGGGCCGCCCACTTGGAGGACTATAACCTCTGAACATGGGGCACGCACACTAACCACTAGGCTTCCGGTGCCCCTTTTCAGTATCTTTAATAATTGTGATTCTGACATGAATCGATATTTTCCCACCCCTCTTATAGTTAGCATAGCTTAGCATGCAAACTTGGGCTGTGACTGTATAGAGTGTGGTGAAAAAATGAATGTGTTAGACTCAATAAGATATTCCATAGCAACAGTAAAATGCTAATATATGTACACCTGTAAACCACCTGATCTGCTGCATTGAGTGTCAGTGATGAAGAGGTTGTGTTTAAGTGCTTTGCTCAAAGGCTCCCCGACAGTAGAGAAGAGGGAGGAGAGAAAGCTCTTCCCCCTCCCACCTTTCCCAGACCAGTCTGTCAACCTTCTCCTCTACTTCCTCTTCCTCCTCCTCCTCCTCCTCCCCATTTTCCTCCTCTTCCTTCCTGCCCCCCCAGCACGCCCCCTTCCTCCTCCTTCCCTCTTCCTCCTCCTCATCTCCCCCATCCCATTCTTTGTCATCTCTTTGGGTGAATTCCCAGCTGACTCTGTTTGTCATGGCAACCAACCAGTCGTGGTGACTGGGCCTGCAGCTCACACTTCCTGTGTGTGCGTGTGGTAGTATGTGTGTGTCTGTGTGAGAGGAGACGCATGCGCAGTGTGTGTGTGTGTGTGTGTGTGTCGACAGCGACTGGCTGTATGAGCCTGTCAGCCTGGATTAGAGTCAAAAACACTGCAGCAATGCCTGTTTTCTGTCTTTCTTTCTTATTTTCTTGCTTTGCTTATCTCTTTTTATTTCAAATGTCTTTGTTTTTTCCTTCCATGCCTTATCTTTAACACATATAATGTAACAATCAGATAGGTCAACTGATTAGATTCACAGATTTGTTGAGATTAGAAAATCTATCTTCTGGAAACATGCTAGCCTTTGTTAGCATGACTCTCTCTGTATTCCCTTTACTCATTTTTTGTCTGTTTTGTACAGAGGTCCAAAGAAATGTTGTAAATAAGAGCCCATCATTACTTCTGTTTTTAAAGCCTGATTTATACTACTTGGGTAAATCAATGCAGCTATGCTATAGCAGCAGACCCTAGAGACGCCTGACATGCACACACACAGAAATGCAATGTAGTGTTGAAGCTAACCTTAACAGCTAAAATAGGTCTGCTTGATAGCTTCAAAACAGAATTACAGAGGACTGTGTGTTTGATGCTAGTTTGTAGCTAGATACTTGAGCCTGTTTGAAGCCGATCAACCAAAAAGAACGAGTGCGAGAGAGAGCGAGAGAGAAATGGGGAGACATAGGTGAAACTGAAATGTACATATACCTGATGAAGCTTTGTGTAATTCTGCAGTTTATCAATAAAGCGTACATAGCGCCACACTGCAGACTATAATCTCGGGTTATACACGCGTTCTCTCTTACAGTGGTATAAGTAATTCAATGTGCTGTTCTAATACTGAAGCAGGAGAGAGGGCGGAGGTAGGAGGGAGGGGAGGTGGGGCTTTAAATCTGGCCTATGATCCTGTGCTACAGCAGGGAACGCGACTATTACATAACTTTGTGTGTGTGTGTGTGTGTGTGTGTGTGTGTGTGTGCGTGTGCGTGTGTGTGATAGTGCTGCTGGGCATACAGTATGCAGCGGTGAGGCTCTCTCTGCAGCTGCTCCTGGTTTCACTGTGTGTTTTTTAAATCCCCTGTTGCAGTAAGCTTGTTGCGTTTAAGCAGCTTCTTGAGGACCGTCGTTAAGCTGCAGGCTCCCAGTTTGCAAACTCCACCACAGGGCGTATCAGCGTTTCTATACGTGAGGTGTGATATGACAATGATAGTCTAAGGTGTGACTGAATTAGATACAAATTACAGAAACCCCAAGACTGGCTGTGGAATCTGTCAAATATCTGAACTGTTTAAGGGGAAATCTGGGGGAAAGTATTTTAAACTCTTTGGGAGCCTCCTGGAGGGAAAAAGAGGTTTAAACTGTTGTCCTGATATTTCATTCAGCATAGTCTACAACGTGCAGTTTCTGTGCATCTGTGTGGCTCTTAGTGGTACCATCTGTTTTCACCATGTGGAGTTTGTAATCCTGCAAGCTGGTGTGGTAGTTGAGCTCTCGGCCTTCAGTAACATTGATAGTTTTGAAGTACAGACGCACAGCTCACAACCAATTTGCAGAGACTTGTTCCGCCCACCTCCGCTGGTCACCTGTTGTCTTTCTGTTTTTTAAGTGTCTGTTGTTGAGGAGTCTTTTCAATTAAACCAGCCCTGCACGAGGTGTAATTACTTAAAGTCTGCCACAGCTTTATTTAAATGCACGATTACGACCTAATGAGGGAGAAAAGGTGTTTAAAAGTGCTGCTGCAAGGCCAGTTTACATCTCTATGTATCCCAGCATGCTTTATGCAGCAAAGTGACTCATGACACAATAACAGTAATAATAATGAATGTGAGCACATTTTCAATTGTGTCAGTTTGTCTTTCTTGGGCGTGGTGACGATGACTGATCTGATCAATTCAGTTGAACTGTATACACTTTTCTTTTTTTACTTGCAGCCTTGTGAAGTGTTAAATCATTGTTTACCTTTTTGTGACATCTTGAGTAAATAAAGTTTTTTTTGTCTCTTTGTTCTGTGTCTTGCAGATTTATGTTCGGTAAAGGCGCGAAGCGGAAGCTGGATGAGGATGAAGAGGCGCTGGAAGGCAAAACGCTGGAGGCGCCGTTGGCGGGAGGGGGACTAGGCCTGTGTCCGGAAGGCCTGTCCAAGGTGTCGTACACCCTGCAGCGGCAGACCATCTTCAACATCTCCCTGATGAAGCTGTACAGCCAGCGGCCCCTCGGCGAGCCCAGCCTGGAGCGCCGCGTCCTCATCAACAACATGCTGCGACGCATCCAGGATGAACTGAAGCAGGAGGGCTCCCTGCGCCCGCTGCTCTTCCCTCCCTCACCACCACCAGATGACCCCATGGACGAGGGCTTCCGTGAGGCGCCACCTTCCTTTGGGACAACACAGGTATCCCAGCCATCTGCGCTGCTGATGCCGGTCATTGCTCCCCCGCCTTCACCCCACCCGATGGTGCCTCCCAACTTCCAGACACCCCAGGCCTGCCCCAGCAGAGTGGAGCTCGGCTCCGCCCCTCTGCAAGCCTGCCTCACTCCGGCCTCTTTACTGGAGGAGGATGGGGTAGATTCAGCCTTTTGTGCTCCATCCCCTCCCACTCCTCCTCTGTCGCCTCCCCCAGCACAGCCTCCACCCTTACCCTCGGCCCTTCTGAGCCAGGCTCCCCCCAGGGTCCCTGTGCCCGCCTCGTCCAATGACAGCTTCCCCTCCGCTCTGAGTGACATGGAGTTGGGTCCTCCCACAGCCATAGCAAGGACAGCAGCAGCTAATACTACGACCGTGACTACCTCCCCAACTCCCACCCCACTCACCCCGCCCTCCCACCTCGCATCCCTCTCCCCCACACCCACAGGCCCACCCAGAGACTGCAGGACCATGGGTGCAAAACTAGAGGCAGCTGGCGTCTTGCTAGCTGAAGGCCGCTGTGTGGAGCTCCGGCCGATGGACACTCTGCCCACACTGCCCCCTGGTGGCCTGGTAGACATTTCTTCCTCTCCCTCGTCCCCTCCTTCCTCTTCCTCACCCTCGGGGTTCCTCTCAGACTTGGCGCTGGACGATGTCCTGTTTGCCGACATCGACACGTCCATGTATGACTTTGACCCCTGTACGACAGCGGGGGCTGGGGGCGTGGCAGCAGGCGGCGGCCTCACCAAACTGTCATCAGTGGTGACGGCGGACGACCTCCTCAAATCTCTGTCGTCGCCGTATAGCGGCCCCGCCCCCCAGGTTTCAGCCAATCAGCCTTTCAAGATAGATCTGACAGAACTGGACCACATTATGGAGGTGTTGGTGGGATCGTGACTCATGGATGCCCCCACCTCTGCAACACACGGACTGATAAATCACGAGAATAGACTGAAATGAAAGCGATAGCGATGTGGGGGTGTCTCGTGGTTTTTATGTTGTTGTTTTTTTTTACTCTCTTCAAAGGTCGGTAATTGTAAACATCAATGGTGATGTCATTCAGTACTACTATGACAAATACTACTACACAACACTGTGCATGCACTGCGCTCGCCTTTCCAACGTATGGAAAAGAAAGACAAATACGCTTGTATTTCTAGACTTGTGAGGACTGATTGCATTCATTCCCTAATCTCAACCTAGTTTCAACCTCAACCTTAGCCTTAACCTGATAATGTAACTGTAAATACAAGACATGGCGACCTTCACATCGTCCTCATTTTGGAGGATTTCCTGCACTCAGTCTTTCATAGTGCTGACATTTACTCCTCACAGGTTTAGAAATACAAGTACACACACACACACACACACACACACACACACACACACACACACACACACACACAGAAATCGAGGCTTTTAGCAGTTGAGTGCCTTTCAAAATGACCACTTGTTCAATTCCTGTTTTTTTTTTTTACAGTATATTTTTCTCACTTTAACAGCCTATAGAGAGGTCACTCCTCTATGTTTCTTTAATTTATTGTATCTAATAATCTATTATTAAGGAAGGTAAATTCATGATCAAATAATTATTTAATCTTTATCTTATTACAGATGTTTTGTTTTTATTGGTAAAGCGAGGCTCACTTAGTTTTAGCGGTGTGCTACATTACATTTTTTTTTGCTTGGCTTTATATTAACGCTATGGGAGTTTATCTAAAACAAATCGCATGCGTGTTTGTTTAACTCGGCGGTGGCGGTAGACGTCTGTTCTTGGACACATGGCGTCTATGAATTCAGTTCAGGGGGATTATTTTCACGTCCTCTTCCTTATTGGCAGCACGTACAGTGTAACTGTGCTGGATGCTGTTTTACATGAGCTCAGTCGTTCCCGCTGGTTATCATGCTTCACTTACAGCACAATTCAAATGAGCTAAGTGTTTACATTGGAGACGGCAGCACCACCACCATCTAACTCTTGCCTCCCAGTTGGACAGAGATGATTTAAAAAGCTTCAGCTTAAACAGAGACTTTAGCCACTAAACACATTTTAACTTGACTGTATCGGACCCAAGACAAAACTGCTCACACACACACATACACACACACACACACACACACACACACACTGCACAGAAAGTCACTGTGGTATCAAACGTGACTGCATAGAATTACTCGGAAAAACACACTGAAACCCAAAATGTTGGTAGAATTGCCTTACTTTTGGTTTGGCTCTTACAGAGCTAGCAACATCAGTGACAGACAAATTACAGCAGACTAGCATACAGTATTACATGCAGCCTGTAGTATGTTTACTTGTGTTTGAAATAGGAGCCCTACATGCCAAATCTCAGGGTTCCGCTTTCTTCTATACATTGTGCTGCAGTGTTTCAACCCAGAGAGCCAAATACCCGTGTTTAACAAACACGATGGCAGGACATTTCAATCTATTTCCTAAATCATTTTAATCTTACAGGTAATTTCTACTAAAGAAGGAAACCAAGACCACAATGTAAACCTGATCCAGCACCAGTGCAAACTCTCAAACACTACCCTCCTGCACACTGAGTTTTGACACAAACGGACAAAATGTGATGTCAGCATGTCACATAGGGGTCACATGAGGACTCCTAAGGTCTTTATGTTTCCTTTCCAGCGGACCACTCTGTCACGCACACACAAACACACACACACACACACACACACACACACACACACACACACACACACACACACACACACACACACACACACACACACACATGGTTTTAAATAGATTAGGAATACGCACTTTATCAGTGCTGTGTCCTCAGCTGAACCTCGTATTTGCTCTGTATTGAAGTTAGAAATTATCCTGTTTACATAAATCCCCCCCTTCCCCTTTTAAAAGTATTGAGCTGATTTTATGTTTGATCAGTTTAACAGTCAAAAGTCCAACGCCCCAAATCACCAGACATGCTGTGATAAAAAAAGGATGAAATGTTTGTAAAGAACTTTTAGAAGTAAAGGCAGAAGGCTGCAAACAGTTCAATCACTGTCATGTATTTCTTCTGTATTAGACTGCAGACCTTCATTTGTAGAAGAAGCCACAAACAGGACTAAAGACTGCATTTGGCAATGTCACATGTTTAGTCACAATTTGCACAAAGCCTATGTTGGCATCATGATAGTAATAATTTCTAAATGCTTGCAGAAAACATAGACATAAGCAAATAACAGACTCACATTTCTCCTTCATTTTTAGAAGTCAGACTTATAACAGCATCGTAGGATTACAACGTTTTTAAGATGCAAGTTAATGGTTTTTAAAGAGATGATACAACATAACAAAATCACTGTTCTTGTCTCAATAGATGTGTTAATTGTAGGCTCCAACCTTAAAGGAAAACATCCACCCAGGGAAACTTTTATTCTTAGGTTGATGTGAAGCAAATACTCGATAATACTTCTGATTCTGTCTCCTCCTCCACACTCTGTATGATTGTTTGATATCAGGATCAAAGATCAGTTATATCTTAATTATCCACACAAGGCATGTTCTGAAATGATCTCAGACCTATACAAAAGAAATGTCAACGTCCATTTTTATATAAATTCTTGGCTTCACACTGTTGTAGTAAGCCATAATTCACTCTGTTTGACTTGCTATGTACTGAAAACTGAGCACCTTTAGTTTGGTGTCCATTTAAAAAAAATAGTTAGCATTCTCAGCTGAAAGGTTGTTTAACTTTGCGATGTTCACACTCTGACAGGTGGATTAGCAGTGAACTAAGTGAAGGAAAAGTAAGGTATTATCTGCACTGTGCGCCCCCCGGGGGATGTTTTTTTAAAAATCTAGACACACTGACACTTGGCTTTCGAATGTACCAGTAGGAATAAAAAGATTGCTTCACTTGATTTTGAACAGAGCTAAAGAGGAACATCTAGCCGACTAGCTTTTCACAATGTGATAAAAAATTAAAAAAAAACAGAAAAGACTCTGCAGTGGTCTAGAATATTAAAGGACATTACCTGACAAATTAGGGTGGAGTTTTCCTTTAAGGTTATTAGAACTAAAGAGAAACCTGAATCACACACGTGTCACAGCGTTGCGGTGGGTATGATAATGGTATTTTTTAGCAGAGGTCTCCGCTGTAAATGGGGCAGAATGTGTAATCTGGAATCCAGTCCGACTAATTTTACTGTGTGGTGTTAAAACTTGTTCTAATGGACGATAAGTAGTTTTCCCAACCTGCAATTAACCTCCAGCTCAAGTGTTAATGAACTGAATCACAGCCGAGCGCGAGCCGAGCAGAAAGCAGCACAGACTCAAACTGTTTGCAGACGACTGTGTCTCGTTTCTTTCAAAATGTTTGAATTTTGGAGTGGTTGTTTTTGTTTTCTTGGGGGTCAATGAAGTTATTTATTCACATTGTTTTCCTTTTCTGTGTAAATATATATATTTATTTTTGATGTGAAGTGAACCTTTTGGATTGTAAATGTGTGTACAGAATGTTTGGTAGGAATGTACTTCAGGTAGGAATGTATCTGAGTGTGGACTTATGGGTGGAAGCCATTTTTTTTATATACATAGGATATTATATTACCTTGTTTATCTGTTTGTTTTGATTCTTTTGTTGTTATCGATTTTTTTTGTGTGTGTGGGTTGACAGCCACAGCTTTTTACACATTTTTCTACTTTTATGTTCATCATTTTCCAGTTGAAGGCGAAACAGTACATGCAGCAATACTCAAAAAAACCCGTCTCCAACCTTCAGATGTCAAACTCCAAAGCCTGTCATAGACGCTTCAATGCCAAAAGTGATGTACATAGTATGAACAACAGTCAAGCTCCTGAGACTTTTTTGATCAGTGTTTGATACCGAATCTGTTTTAGCGCTGTCTGAGCGTGCTGCGGCTCGAAACCCAGAGAAAGACTGACCGCAGCGGAGGCGGATTCCCTCTAAGAAGGCTGTATTTTACACAGACCTCTGAGCTGTGCCTTTTTCTATGCAATAGAACACAAACAGAGAGAAACTGTCAGCTGATCACTGTAACAGGATACAAATGTGGACTGTAGATAATATATATATACAGTATATGTATACATATATATGTATATATATATACACATAGTATATGAGATAACAGACAGCTGTCAATGAATTGGAAACAGTCTTACTTTTGTAGTTTTATATATGTATATATATTATGATATATATACATATAGATACAATAAACTGTAAAAAGAGAGATGTCTTTGTGTCTTTCCTTGTTTTAATGTAAGCAGAGTTTTTTTAATCATGGAAGCTTGTATAGACTTATATTTATATAATTACCTGTTTGATCAGTTTGTGTTTTTAGTTATGGCCATAGGAAGAACTTTTAGGATAAGGTCTATTTTTGTCTCAGCTATGTCGCCTATATAAAAATGAGCACAGGTCAAGACTTAAGGGAGATCCATTATCCATTTTCTCTTAAAGACGATCCTGAGATATAAACATGGTGCCGTCTCAAAGGGAGCTCCGAGTGAGATCTCTCAGATTTCTTACAGTCGTCTCATTCCAAGATTTTAGTTAAATGAAAAATGAAATCAGTGTGAGCCCTCAAGTTTGTCTCACAACGAAGGTTTGGTCCATTGACTGAATAAAACATGGACGTAGTCTGAGTCAGTGGTTCTCAACTGGTCTAGCCTCAGGACCCAACACCAACTCCTTAATGATAAATTGCAACCCAAATTTCTAATATTTTTAAACCAATTAGATTTATTTCATTAAAAAAAATATTTTTTGGACCACAACATGATAGAACAAAAATGCAGAATCAAACAAACATGAAGTGATTCATAGACTTTTTTACACCACTATTTTTTTTGGGGAACACATTCGCGACCCACTGAAAACGCCTCTGCGACCCACTTTTGGGTCCCTCCCGACCCACCAGTTAAGTACCACTGGTCTAGGTAATGTCACCCATTGGTTTCTGAAGATATTTGGAAGCCCAATCACGGCGGTCGCCATATTTGAAATGCTGACTCAGCCTAATTTTCTGTCAACGTAGTTGTAGGCCAATAGGTGGAGCAAAATTACCCTCCAGGAAAACACGTTGTGTCAACTAAGTCCGCCTCTAACTATGCAAGTTTATTCCAAACTCTTAGCCTTTTATTAAATCAAATGAGTAATATGAAGAAACCATCCCATGTGCAGAATAAATGATCTGTCTAAACAAGTTAAGATTTTTGATCCAGGCGTGTAGTAGTATTTTAATACGGGACCAGCAGGGATTCTTTGTGTTTCTACAGCCATCCTCAAGTGGACACGAAAAGAACGCCAGGTTTTTTTCACTGCCCCCCGCCGATATCTCGTCATATAAAGGTTATTAATAGAGTTTAAGATCGTCACATACTTAACCATGACATTAATAACCTTTGCAACAGTTATTTAATGTTTAGCACGTTTAACTTCAGGACTTTAAGGTGTGAATGCTCCATACCGTGCTCAAGCCCGTTACACTTCCTTGGCACGGATGGAAGACGTGTGCTTTCGGCATGGTACGGTTGCTCATGCACGAGCACAAGCACAGGTATGCAACGTGGACATTACGTTTAATGAATGAAAACCAGGAGTTTCATAGAGCAGTATCTGACTAAGCGAGGTTGCTGACATGTTCTCTGTGTTGTTCTCCATTGTGCTCACTCTGGGACCGCGCTACATGTAAACTAAAGGACACTGAAACCCGTGTGTGGTGTTTAAACGTGATGATGAGTACAAGATAAGGTAACCATGCTCGAACCATGTAGGCCTAAGGGGGAACTGTTCCTTAGTGTGAGTGTGCCCTAAAATCATTTGTCAATTCTCGTCCATAATCCAGATTCTTTACTGCTTTGAGCTCATTAATGTACACTGACTTCATACTTTAGATGTCAGAACAGCCAACACCTCCTTGTTCTCTTCATTATCCACGGCTCTGTTTCCACACACAGGCTGCACTCATGTACCCGCACACCAAACATACATGAGATGACGCTCCATGAATGTGTGATTGTTGGCCTTAATTTGCTGTTAAATTCCCCCTGCAGCTAAAAAATGACCCACAATTTAGAAATATTCTCAGAACTAACTGATCTGCAGGAGGAGCTCATGAAATCGTATGATTCCTTTCACAGCTTTTACGGATGTCTTCAAAACAAAGAGGCTCCTTTAGAAGAATATTTTGAAGTACAGTAAGATCATTTATTAGGAAATGTCTCCAGGCTGAAGGATGTAACAGGATTTATTAGAACACTGTGATCATACCAGGGTCTTCTTTGGAGTCCCATATAAAATATGAACAAAATTAATAAATGACATTTATTTAAATAATCATCCATACGGTGCAAAGATTAATGTATAAAGCTGCCACAGTAAGTGAAACATTTCAGGCATCATAATAATATATCCATAATATTTTCTCTATCTTAATATTTCTGCCATTTTTATTGACTGACTTTATTTTCATCTTTAACATTTTGTTCAGGTTTAACGGCTCTCTGATTTAAGATTTCACAACTTTAGACCAACTGGACTAAAACTTATTAAAAGTGTTAAATCTAAACACAAGCTAACTAATTTAAGGGAAGGTGTGAATTCTTTCAATTGTTTCTACACTTAAAGGGATACTTCACCCATTTGCATTAAGCTTTGTATCATTAGAAACCTGGTAGTATTTTTGAATGGTCTGGCTGGGGCAGAGCTGTGCATTCTGGGAGTTGTTGTCTTTCATCCACATGAGCCAAAAATACACTTTCTGCCCTTTCTTGGTCAAGAAGGCACCAAATGTATTTCACATTTCTACTACATATATGACCCAATGTCAGTACAGATTCATGTTTCAACGGGTGAAGTATCCCTTTAATGAAAGTGTTTTCATTAAAGGACGAATGTGCGACATTGTACACATAAATAGAGCAGAAATCATATATCCTGTGTAAATGTGTCTCTGAGTCATGACTGTCTACGATGAGTGAGAAGCTCCCGTCCCGTCGAGTCCCGTCAGCTGTGTTGTTGTCAGCGTCGTGTTTACATGGACGGGACGGCCTTGTGTATAAAGCTGTTTTGGTCAAGGACTAGAGAAAAGAAGAAGAACATACTCACTGCTTATTTGGATGTCATGTAAGTGTGTTTAGATTACAGTCATTCAGAGTTGACTGAAGTTTGCTAACATTAGCATGCTAATACAACAATGCAGGACACAGGTGATTGCAGCTCGAGCAGGGGGGAATTTTGTCCACAGCTTGCACTTAATGGTGCTTAATGATTGTGCGTTCTAATTCATAACTCCTTCATGCAAATGTGAGTGGAGAGGGGTTGGAGGTGTGTGAGAGCGGAGGCTTCAGAATAGCGGAGGTGTTGCCAAACATCAGTCTGTTTTGGTTTCATGCTGGTGCTCAAGGGCGACATCTACTGGATCAAAAAGTCACATATTCTTCCTTTAACAGTTCTAATAAATTATTTACTATCTTTGACTCACTTGAACCTTTTACTTCTTTTTTTTTATTTTGTGTACTACCTGGTTTTAGGTCATGTTTCAAATTCTCTCAGGCTGTAGTCACTCAATGTGATGGATGCTTGACTAGTAAAATAAGTACATTTCTAAAACCTGACCAAAGCTCTTTCAGATAAAATCAGATTTGACTCTCAGTAAAGTGTTGGTCCTTGATACTTGGTCTGTTTTGTCTTTGCACTCTAAACTGTGGACCTCTGCTGGGTAACATCTCCACAGTCTCCATTAGAAAGCCTCGCCTGTGTCTTCCTCTGTGTTTGCTGCTTTCTTCCAGTTCGCTGCGGCACTCTGCCAACATTTGCCACTGTTAAACAGCCATGACTCCTGATCCGCAGGCCCGTGGTTATTTCCAGCATTCAGGCCACACAGCTGTGAGGGGAAGGGGGACAATCTTTTTTCTATTGGTGGAGGGAGGGAAAGTTTAGCTCAACTTAGCAACAGCAGAGCTAAGGTCAGTGAGGACAACACAAACAAGAGTCGGTAACACGGGCAACGAGACATTTTGTTCTACATGTATTTCAGTGATGTTCATAGAGTGGGATGTAATATATAAAGTGGGAAAAAAAAGAGCAAAAGACAGTAAAAAAAAGTTAGAAAGTGGCCTGCTATTTTCTGTTTCTCTAAGTTTCTTTAGATGGCATTTATTATGTGTTATAATTTTGCAATTGCCATGGCAAACACAACTCTGGGATCATTGATTGTCTATGGCTTACAGGCGTCTACTGCCCTTGGCATAATAACTCACGGCTGCCAAAAGTAAGGTAAGGCAGACGGACCTTACCTGTTGCAGCCTCGCTTCAGCACCGCGATGCGTCACTCTCTAGACCAGCTCACTCTGCTCAGTTCCAACGCGTCCTTTGCCTTCTGATGACAGTTCAGTATTACAACAAGCGATAAAAGCTCGAGTGAAACTTTTTACAAAGAAAAGCAAGCAATCAACCAACATCCTAAGAAGTAGCTCACAGTCCCAAACATTCTCCTCTCCTGTACATCTTCTCGCCTCAGCTAATCAAGATGGTGGCTCCACAGCCATTGGCCGTTCAACCAGTCAGGAAGGCCCGCTCCCTCTCTTGACATTTAGTACAGCCTATCAGGGACAGTGTTGTTGAACACACTAGACAAATAAATACTGATTGATTGATCCATTGATTAATCGTGCACATAAGCATGCACTAAATGTGTTCACTAGGTTGGTGACACTATTTCAGAGCTTTGCACACCGGTGAGGTAATGAAAGCTGTATATTTGTTGCACTGTTTTATCGAAGTCTGCTCTCTTGTCGATTTGTGTTTCCCCCCTTACCAAACCTGATTTGGTTAACTCTAACTTCAATTTCAAATCAAGTGTCTCCTGTTGGAGATTTAACTATAGACTCTATAAAACATGGACATGGACTCAGTGATGGCACCAATTGGTTACTGAAGGTAGGATTTAAAGCCAAAGGATGGCGGTGGGTACGATCAACCTAGTAGCGGTCAAAGAGGGTGAGGTGTGGAGGGAATTTAGCCTGCTGCAGTCATTTCAGCCTCACCCCTCGTTATGCATTACTAGTATCCTTCTTAAAATCAAAAAGTATGAGTAATACAACAAATCAACCCCTGTACAGTGTGTGCCAATACAAAAATGACCTATTACAACCAAATTCTCTTTTTTTAACCTAGGCTGTAAACATGTTTATGTCTGCTGTGAAAATCAACATTTTATAATGGGTGTGTATGTGACTTTTGGGTCTTTAGCAGCCAGCCTCAAGTGGACACTCAAGGAGCTGCAGTTTTTTGCACTTCCACATTAGCTTCAGTTTTCAGCGCGGCGGTTGCTGCTTAGTTTGAACATAGAACACAACGAGACACAGACATTAAGGCTGAGCAATGAATTAAAGTTTCAGCATCATCACAATATGTTCATCATAATAAATTAAATCACAAATCACCACGGTCGAAATGAATCCCATTGAATAACAAAAACATTTAAATAAACAAGAAATGCTTTCTCAATTGGCATGTGTACATGTTCCCTGTAGGATGGAAGCTTTGGTTTAATGTTCATGCTTTAACACCATTTTGTTTTGTTTTTTATGCAGCTCAAGCAAACAGCAGCTACCCTCCGATTAATTGATTCAAATTCAGAGGTGAAAAAAAGCTTTTTGGATTGATTTAGGATTCAGGAGGGACATGTTGCAAACACTGTATTTTGTTAAATAAGTAAGTAGTGATAGTAATCACAGTAACAATCTTAACAACTAAACATTGAGTCTCATACAGACAAATAAGTGTTGAATTCAGATATCATAATAATAATGTTTGGTAGTTGTTTTAATAAATGTAAAGCCAGGAGGAGAGTTACGGACAATATGTAATGTCTGATACTTCTAAACCAAAGCTAATACCAACAGCACTGCTTGTAGCTGCTCATGTAGCGTCAGGCTGTTAGCATGATGCAGAGAAGAGGATAAACTCACTTCTTTCTAACCCAAACCAGCAGTTTTTAAATGTAATTTTCAAACATTAAGTCTTAAGACTGAGCACACACTGACTCAAGTGATGTCACTTGAGGAAATTGTTGTGAAATGTCCCGTTTATTGATATCCAGTAAAACAATATACATATGAACACCTCTACAATCGATTCAGCTCTCTCTCTCTCCCTCTCTCTCTATTTATTCATTAAAATCAGCCATCAGCCGTTAATACATATTCATGCAAATTTTCTAAATTCTGGTTCAGTGCATGTGCAAATAAACCCCATTATGTTAAATATAATAACGTTTTTCATACAAACAAGAAGCGACAATACAATATGCTCCATAACTGGAACATTTAGAGACAGATGCATAACGTAGGAAAAGAACAAAACATTTTGAAGCAGAACCAGAAGTGTATGTATCCAAATGTTTCATCTGTTATCTGCTCTGGTTTAATTATAACATACTGTTGCTTTATAATATCGCCATCTTGTGGTTGAACATCAGAGGTGCATCAAGGCGTCACTTCAGTGAATGGGTACAACACAGTTATGTAAACACATTCAGAATCAGCATCAGAAATACCTTATTGATCTCCAGGGGGAAATTGGGTCGTTACAGTTGCTTTTGCAAACAATATAGCCGTAGAAATATATTAATATAAATATGAATAAATATATAGATATACAGCTATGTTCCCTGTGCATGTTATTTCAGAATAAACTCTGTATAAAGCGCAGATTATTAAAGAAAATAGCCATGTACAAAAGCGCATAGTTGAAGAAAATAAGCAATATAAGAGCAGTATTAACAGTGAGATATTACTATATTATAAGAGTATGGCACAGTATAGTTTCAGTGGGCCAGGCAGCACGATGTGTTAATGGACAGATTCTTGACCGGATAAGATCAAGAATATTAGACAGGTTAATGAAATAATGAATAATGGAGGAGTTTACAGTGTGAGTGTGAACAGGTCCAGGGTCAGACTGACTTAGTGTTTGACACTCAGAGGGAGGAGTTATACGTTTGATGACCACGGGCAGGAATGACCTCCTGTGGCGTTTTGTGGTGCATCGTGGGATATGAGTCTTGCACTGAGTGTGCTCCTGTGTCTGGCCCAGCGCGTCGTGGAGTTGGGTGGAACAGACAAGATCACAAGCAACTTAAGACAGCATTCTCTCTGACATGGGCTTCAGAGAGTCCAGCTCCACCCTCAAAACCATCACTGGCCTCGCGGATTAGTTTGGAGCTTTGAAAATCGAAGTATCTATTTGAACTTTCAGCTTCAGAATTTGGATTATTTTCATGAAATAGTGCATTTTTCTTTCAGTTCTGCTCCTGCTAAAAGGTTGAAAGGGGCCACAGCGCCCTCTAGGCGGCACAGAGCGCTGGCCATGGTGCTGACAGCTCTCTGCTTCCTATCTATTATTCTAACGTGGCATGGATTAGTCACATTGGATTAGTTACTTTCTCCCATGACATTTCTCCAACATAGAAGGCTATTGTGATTTTTTTTTTTTCATCATTGCAGTATGATTTCTTTAAGCTTTGAAAAAATAAAAAGCTGTTTTAAAAATGATTACAGTGATTAAATTTAAAGGCAGATTTTTAAATATGATGATGAATGCTATAAACTGATTTAGAAGAAAACATTTGTGTGCAAAAAATTAAAGAAAGACACAAGAAAAATATTTTTTCACGAACAAGAAATTGCAAGAGTGAATGTAATTTCTGAAATAGCTGCAAGAAAATCTCGAGATTAACACGATTTTTCAAGGAGCAGAGGAATCAAAGAATTATGCCTTTGTTATGGATTCTTTTGTGTAGCCTGTTTCTCCATTTTTAATCCAAAGTTAGAGGAGGCAGGTGGGATGGGGAGAAAGGGTAGAAAAATGAGATAATATTTGTGGTGCTTTCTTTCTGATTTTTTTAATCAGCACATTCACTCAGTTCAGCAGGAAAGTGTGCCACATTGCCAGAGACCCTGGCAATCTCCCCTGGTCTTGCATCATTTGCTCTGGTAAGAAGTGCCAGCTTTTCTGCGCATGTACCGCCGTGTTTTGTGTCGTCGCTCCTTCTCCATTGGCTCTCCCTCCGCTCTACACCCTGCCTTCACACCGGACCAGCCTTCACTCAGCACAGAGCGTGCCATAGCGTGTGTGTGTGTAGACAACCCACGCTGCTGCCTGGAGCCGGACTCAGCTTCCCACGCTGCTCTGAAGAAAGAATAATGGAGAAAAAGAGCGAGATCAACGGGCACGCCATGCCCAACTCGGCCTCTACCGACTTGATGGTGGAGAAAAACGCGAAGAAGAGCTTCACAGAGAAGCTGATGGAGTTTCTGAGGAAGAACCTGCTGGTGATCATGACGGTGTCCGGGGTGCTTGTGGGCGTCGGGCTTGGCATGATGGTCCGCAACATGAACCTGACCAAGGCGCAGATGACTTACTTCGCCTTTCCTGGAGAGATGCTCCTCCGGATGCTGAAGATGATCATCCTGCCCCTGGTCGTCTGCAGCCTCATATCCGGCGCCGCCAGCCTGGACACGCGCTCCCTGGGCAAGCTGGGTGGCATCGCGGTCGCCTACTTTCTGGTGACCACGCTGATCGCCTCGGGGATCGGGGTGGCCCTTGCCTTCATCATCAAACCCGGAGTGGGCGCAGGAGCCCTGAACACCAACAGCCTGGGGCTGGAGAGCGTAAGCAACAACAAGGAGACCGCAGACTCCTTCTTGGATCTGGCCAGGTACCGAAGCAGCGACTACACTTTATCCAATCTTTAACTACATGATATTTAGGTCAGTGTTGAATATGAAGCAGACTGGTGTGAGATTGTGTGGCACAGCTCGCCTCGGGCGCACTCGTTTGTTGCACACATGAGCGGCTCGGCGCGTGGAGCCAAGAGAGGAGTGCGCGCAAAAAGACACTGACGTGGGACGCCACTTCACCAAGTCACAACTTGTTCTTTGTGGTTTGACCTATTTTGTGCATAAACCAATGTAATTACAACCGTTATTAGACTGATTGAGTCTTAGAAAAGCCCTGCAGGTGAACCAAGGGAAAGGGTTTGTGCAGCCTACAGATGATCCAAAAACACAACTGATGCTGATCTTTGTTCAGTTAGAAGTGATCTTTTTTTAGGGGCTGGAACAGAGACACATGGTCAGCAATTCTAGAGTCTGTTGGGGGCCCTGGTAAAAATTCAAAGAGGGCCCCTCAAACCATCACCGCTGTGTTATATGTAAGACCAAACAACAACAAAAATGAAAACAAAACTTTGCACATTTTGAGCCACTGCTGTTAAAGTATGTCAGCTCTCAGGGTCTCCATATTTGCCTGGGGCTCCAAGTAGTCGTCCGCCTTGCCTGTTGACAAGCAGCGCCTCTGCAGTTGTTATTTGTGCATCAGTGTGTGTAGAGGATTAGATGGATGTGGACTGCAGTTTCCATCTTCTGATTGAAAGGTTAAGAAGTAGAGATACTGTTTAACTACTACTTATTGTAGAGGCAGCTAAATGTTAGCAGCTGGAGTTTGATATTAAATCCACAGGGGACAATATCATGTATCGTATCTTATTGTTTTTCACACCAGTCTTATGTTCAAACTGACACAGAGAAAGTAAAAACTGCACAAAAGAATAATCGACCTGAGTGTCAACTACACACACTTAAGATTTGATGCCCCTGCATGTTTTAACTCAAGCATCTGAACACTTGTAGAGAACTGGAGTTCAGCATGCAGAGTTTGGCTGAAGTACCACACAGTCGTGCTTTTCTTCTTCAGGGGAGATAGATAAAAGGGAAACAGTTGCATGGTGGACCTTGGCAGAGGAATGTGGAGTTCTTCTTGGACTGATTGAGTGAATGTGTCTAGTTTTGGTTAGCATGTTTTAAGAATTGTAGCTGCGCTCAAGTGATAAAAGTTTCATATTTTGAGCTTTACAATGAGTGGAGGGCTGAACCTCTTAATAACGCACAACCACAAGGGTTTTTATCCAAGCAGGCCTGTATGTCATTTTACACAAAGACATCTACTGCAGTCTTGAGTTCTTTGTAGGGGTCCCTGTTTGGACAGCATTGTTGGGTGAGATTCTTCCATGATGCTCTCAACACAACTTTGTTTGGATAAAGTTTTAACCCAAGGACAGCATAAACGTTATCTTATCACAGAGGAAACACATTGTGTTACTGCCTTTGCCTTTGTAGTAAACTCTATATCACATGAGTAAAAGCTTTGTTTTAGTACAAAATTACTTTAAAAAAATGTGTTGGAGCTGCTCCACAGAGACCTCAAGGTGCCTCCAGACTGTTAACAGGTGCTGACTTGTAGCTGATCTGACTGGAGCAAAACGATTTAACCTGAACATTATGTATATGAAGTTAAAAAAACACCTTCATGCTGTCAGTGATCCTGAGTCCTATAAAAAGTTCCCACAGTGGGAGGGAAAGCTGACAGCTGCTGGAGCAGAGGAGTGTATTTTGAGGTGGAGGGATAAACTCCAGCAGCTCTGTTAGTGTAAACTGAACACTGTCTGCTGCTGTCAGCACTTCTCTCTTATCATGAGCTGAGCCGAGCAGGTGGACACTCTGCTTTTCTTTCTCAGCCTTGTTACCCTAAAGAGTCACACTTTATGTTTGCTGCAGTGTTTCCCCTAGGTTTACAGCTTTGGGGGGGTTGGGGGGGGCAACACACGTCAACACGTCGACACGCCGACCCACCGACCCACCGACCCACCGACCCACCGACACAAACACTTGAAGGAATCTTGGTGTTCATGCGTTACTTTTAATGACAGATGTCCTTTTCTATCGGAAAGGTATCCTTAAATGACTTCTTTCCCTGATTTCCGACTCTATCCACTATCCTATCTCTACAATAAAGGCACAAAAAGCCCAAAAATAAATCTTTACTTGACCTTCAAGGGGGGCGGGGGCATTGGGGGGGCGGGCCGCCCCCCTAATTTAATGGTAGGGGAAACACAGCTGTGGTGACCAGCTGCTGAAAACACAATAGGGAGGATTCCACCAGTACAGACTAGCTACAAGCTATTTCTGATGATCCGGATAAATATGAAATAAATATGAACTGACTAATACGTCACTGTTAATGTAAGTCTTTCAGATCACATATTAGGCAGAATACACTTTACCATTTTGTTCTAACACTAATGTGTGTCTCCAGTCTGTCTACAAACCCCCCAATTAGGAGAAAGTCCATCCTCTACGTCAGTGGTTCTCAAACTTTTTAGACTGCGTACCACCTCCGACCATACCACCATTATGGTAGACGTTAAAATACACTGTAGGCCTATTTCAACACACATTTCATGCAAGAGTCAAATTAATTCATAAAAAGAATATTATTTATTATTGACTGCTGGCAGCCACACTGTAGGCCTACTAAGGGCTAGCGCTAGAACTTGCACACACAAAAGTGCAGAACAATAAAAATGACAACTTTATGCCAACAACCAGTTTGGAAATATTTAGTCTCCAGTGTTTCCCACACAAAGACGATACCTGGGCCCAAGTATATTTCCGACCTATTCTCATTTAATTTTTCATTTATTCATAAAATTGCTGCGTGCAGATATATTATATTCTGTTAATGTAGCTTTACAGCTGCTTGCTGTTGTTTCAGGACTGAAATAAAAAACGGAATATCGAGTGGAACTTTTCAAAACGCGAGGCGTACTCCTGTTGTTGATGTCTGTGTGCGAACATAAATTGAGCAGATTAAAGTTGTTTGTTGCAAAAAATAGATTAATTTAGAGGGGAAAACACATTTGATATAAATACAACTCAACAGATACAAGCTAGATAAGAGTACGACAAAAACAAAATTGTCGTTTTATGCTGAACGGGTTTGTTTTTTATATTGTGGAGATTTCTTTGCGTACCACCACAGGGAGCCCACGTACCACCGGTGGTACGCATACCATAGTTTGAGAACCACTTCTCTACGTCTTTTGCCTGCTCCACTTTTCAGAAAATGTGTGCTCAAACAGGCCATGTGGAGATTTTCCCTTCATGACATCACCAAGGGCAGTAACCAATCCCCCAGGTGGGTGACACTCCCACAGCTAGGTGTTTGTTCTGCCCTCTGAGTCTGCCTTCTCACCGTAAACAATAGGACATGGAGCGAGAAAGTCCGAGTACACCCACGTCCTTCCAGAGAGGGGGCGTGGTCAGACACCGCTCATTTACATATTTAAAGGTGCAGACACAGAAACAGCCTGTTCTGAGCAGGGCTGAAATAGAGGGGTTTATAGGCATGATCAAATACAGGATCAGAGTGGATTTAGAACAAGAAACTTCACACACATGATTTAGGGAGCTCTGAGAATTATTTAAACTGGTTGAAAAGACCTTTAAGGATTTTAATAAACTGTGAATTTGAAAACCGACAAAGCCTCATGGACATACTTTTTCTGAACCATTAGGTATCGAGTATCGAACCAGTGTATGTTTGTTTTGACAGCTGACACTGACAGCTCCTAAAGTAAGAAAGGCAGGTAAAGGACCAGCATGCACCAGGGTGGGCTGTTCTTGTGCTCACTTGTTTGGCTTTTGGGGAAAAAAGTCATGAAAACCCAAAAAGCTCTGGCATGGACGATGAACGTCTGCTGCCTGCAAACATCATGTTGCTTTTTGATCATGTTTGATTTAAAGTAGATTTTTTTTTTGTCTTTTCCAAACATTCCATAAAATATCAGATTCTCACTTACAGCTTCCCTGTGAGTTCCTCCAAAACCAAACAAAACCCATCAATGATGTTGATGTGGAGTGACCGGCAGGAGGGCGGATCATATTCAACGGTTCACATAACACAAGGAGAAAAGTTTTAGTCTCCAAAGTAACCAAGCTTTTGATATGGAGGCAGTGGTTGCTTTTGTGGCTTTATGTGCTGCATTTGAGATTTTTACGATGTTTCAAATGAATTAAGTCACTTTTGTGTTTGCTACAGAAAAGCAACATTTACCATCGGGATAAAGCAATAGCAACTTCATTTCAGATACATCAGTATATACATTTATTCAATGAAATTTTTAATTTTTTAATTTTTTATCAATAGCGCTTGATTTGCAGTTTGGAGTTCTAAATTACTTAAAGGTTGTTGAGTTGTTTCAGCAGATTGCTTCAGCCTCTAACAGAAGCTATTATGGTAATCCTTTGCTGCAAATGTGCCAGATTAAAGTTCTTGTTTTTGCAACTGACTCAGACTCAGGTTGTCATTCTAAGTGTTTGACCAAGTCATTGGAAGGATCCCCAGGAAGACAAAGCTTTCTGTGAGAGAGTAACCGGGAACAGCTGTAACATCGCTCTCCTCAAAGCTACCGGACTCCCATTGACAAAAGTTATTCTACCACCTCCCTCAACACAGGAGATGTGTCCAGTCTGTTAGTGTTTCTGTGTGTTGTTCGTCAAACAATAACCATTTCAAACAGCAAAGTTATACAGTAACTCAAAAAACAAAGTGACTGGTGAAGGCAGCGGTAGAGCAGCAACTCAAGAGCTCTGCTGTTTCAAACAACTCTTTTTGTTAATGGAGTCTGGTGGCTTGAAAGAGAGTGATGTAACAGCTGCTTCTGGTTGAATAAAGAGTCGCTACATAAAGATAACATGTATTTCTAGAGGGATCCGTTCGCTGAAGCTGTCAGACGCTTTGAATAACAATTCACTTTTAGACTTTGAGAAGCAAAGAGCCACCAGTAACGCAGAAACCCTGCTGACTGGATCTAAGGCCGTGAATTGAAAGAATCATTCATGTTTAGATCTGATTAATTAGAAATGAAAGCTGTTATGTAACAGAGCTTTATAAATAAGTCCACAGAGAGGGGGCTCCATGCTCAGGGGGACATTGTTGGGAGAAGGGGGGGGGGGGGGGGGGGGAATGCTATGGGAAAAGCATGCTTACCCTCGACTCTGGTTTCTCAGGGTTAATCCAGATCCTCGCCTCTGTCATGTGATGGGAGGAAATTTGGTCAGCTTATGAAACCTTGTGTGGCTGCAAGAATTCTTCCAAACTCAACATTTCTCCACATCATTACGACATGAAGAAATGATTCAAGCGGCGATGTCATGGCTGCCTGCCGGTGATGAGCAAGGAGGTTGATGTTAGTAACAGCTGAGGCTCGATTTGGACTGACGGCAGAGTCCATGGGGGGGGGGAGGCTGCGGACTGAAGCGCTTGGCTGTGGTTTGGTTGTGGGAAGAAATGTGAGCAAAGTCTGTATTTATTTGCACAATACAGTGAAACCCCAGATGATGAAGTTACAACAAACACACACTAATACATGGAAAAGGCCTGCAAGCTTCCACTAATCCCTGTGTGCTGCTCTTACAGCGGTGAAAAAAACCCAGCATGGTGCCTGAACAACACGGTCAAGGGAAAAGTGTTTGTAGCTGTTTTGACATATGCACTCCTGAAAGATGTCCAGAGAATTTCAGGAGGACCGCCTCTGAAATCCTCCTGATCTGGTTGGCACACATGCACCTCACAGCGAGAGACTATCCCGGTCGGACAGTGGGGGGGGGGGGGGGGGAGGGGGGGGGGGTTCCTGAAGCAAGACATGACATAAAAAGAAAGACACGGCGGACGAAGCAACAGAGTCCACTATAAGACGCTATAATGAGAATATTTGCCTTTTTTATTGATGTAATGTGTACAGTAGTTTGACAGAATAAGAGTATCAACAAAAGAACAGAGATGAACATATTAGTGAACAAATGTAACGGAGCAGAAGTCATTCACTGATTGCAGATTCTATTTCATGGCATGGATCGTGAATAAACCTCATCATCCCCTCAGACCCACTTGATGTGAATTCTCCTGAGTACACCCTGCCTGTCTAGCATCAGCAACCATGGATGAAGTAAATCTTGTTGCTGATGGTTTTGTTGGCTCTTTGGACTTGAGCTTGTATAACGCTTTTCTAGTCTTCTGACTACTCAAAGCGCTTTCACAGCACTTTTACACAGAGGTTGCAATAAAGTGACCATCAGAAGTAACTAATCCCATTCATACACGACAAAGCAGTGGGAGCAATTCAAGGTTAAGTGCCCGAGGACATGTTGCTGCAGGAGCCGGGGATCGAGCCCCAAACCTTCCAGTTGAGAGATGACAGACTTAATTCCCCCCTGGCCTTTAGCACAGCTAAGAACGCCTCACAGTATCTTGAGGTACCACGAGTCAGTTCATTTATGTTTAAACTGTTATGTGTTGATTTCTGAAAATGCATGATTGTAACTTATTTTAAAAGCTTTAATTTGGGACAAAAAAAAAACTTTAATCAGGCCTCTGCAGCTCTGGAGCATGCACACAGGCTAAATTAATTATTGTACCTCACTGAATGAAGAACACAACAGACAATAACAAGCTATGGCGGAGCTTCATTCTGTTGTTGATCATTTATATGAGCTCTTAGACTCTTAGCTGCGCATCATAAAAAGTATTTGACTTGATGTGATTTGCATTATAGCCAGCAGGGACCTTTCTGTGTGGCGTTTGCATACTCCCCTGCATGCATGGGTTCTCCGACTTTCACCCATGAGTCCACAGACATAACTGTTGACTCTCAAGTTTCCTGTCGCTGTGAGTGTGTACATGAAAGGATGTCTACCTCTATGCCATCCCTATTAGAGGGTGATATGTCAATAAAGTACAGCGCCTTCCAGCAAGGGTCAGCAGGGAGTATAGATAATGGATGAATGGAGGTTGTAAAAAGGAAGGGCAAATATAAGTTGTATGTTTAAAACCACTCATTTAGAATGTAAACTTTGTACTGATGTATTGTTTTACGATTGAAGGCTACAACACATTTCTGTACTACAGCAATAAAAATGACAAAACTGAAGTGTCATGCATCATTTTTATGGGCGTTGCATGAAAGGAAACTTCTCAATTTAACTCTCAAATAAAGGTTAAAAGTTTAAGTGAAAACAGTACATGATCCAGGAACGTCTAATCCTGGTTAAGACCTCTGTGATTTGATTAAAGAAACGATGGAAGTGGACAGTAGATCAGTGTCTGATCACCTGCTCTGTAGAGGACGAAGGGAGCTGTGGACTTATTGGAAGAGAGCTGACAGACTGATCCTGTGAACTTATGCTTTAGTCATGTGTCATGAATTTGACACACATGTTCTGAAAGACTGTCTGTAGGTCCGTGACATGAAATCAAACAGCAGTTAAGATAGTCTAACTTTTCTTTCTTTTCCTTTCACAGAAATTTATTCCCGTCGAACTTGGTGGCTGCTGCTTTCCGTTCTGTGAGTTCCAGACACACTTTTCCACCACTTCCCCATTTTATCACCACTCTCTGTCTCTGTTTTATAACCAATCGTGTCTTGTATGGGACTTAATCAGAATTTATTTCCCCGACCACGCAGATGCCATTCCATGTTAATTTAAAGCAGCTGTAAATCCTGGCAGAAGTGCTGCGAGCCTCATAATGCCTCTTAATGAGGAGACGTTCAGAATAGAGGCCGCTGCTCTCCCCATCTCGCCCAAACTCCTCTTTTCCTTGTCCCAATCGGCAGGGCAACCGGCCGTTTCCATGGCGAAACCATTCCATTCCTGCCAGCCTAGCAACCCACCTCGCCTCGCTGCTCCTAAACGCACCCCACTCCACTTCCTGGAATTATGATCGTGTCTGTTAAGGCTGAAATAAAAGCCAGGAAAGTTCAATATTTGGGGATGCAGGGATGCAAAATGACTATGCACAAACACACAGGCAAGAGGCAAAGAGCGCAGAGAGACTCTGAGTCAATAATGGAACCAATAGCCTTAACATTCTTAAGACCAGGCTGGTGAATTATAAACTAAAAAGACTAAATGGAGTTTTAAAGTGCAGACAGGTCATAGGGTTCAATACCCCCCCCTTCAGTTGGCCTACACTGTGGTAGAGTCCCTGAAGAAAGGATCCAACTGTGGATTAAACCAAAAATAGCAGAAGAGAGGGGGGATTTACACAGAGACAGGCAGCTCTATGTTTAAATAGACATTTAAACAAATGAGGTGAAAGATTTAGATTGTGGGGATGGCTGTCTTGTTAAATCTATACATGGTTGCAAACTGTATGTCTCTGCATGGGCTAATATGTTGCAAGAACCTGCGACCTTATTTAAAGTCCATTAATCTGCCAAGATGCTGGGAGCCTTTATCCTATGGACTGTTAGAAAAAGAGAGAGGAGGGAGAGTAAGGATTGTATAAGTGCTGGTCCTCTCCTTTACTGCTGAAGGAATGTCTGGACTTAATGGGGAAAACTTCCCCAACTTGGGGTGCGCCGAAAGCCTGGTGGTTAGTGCAAGTGCCCCATGTGTGGAGGTTGTGGTCCTTCAGGCGGGCGGCCCGGGCCCGACCTGTGGTTCCTTTCACGCATGTCATCCCCACTCTATCACTCCCTGGTTTCTGATTCTATTCTCTGCCCTTTCTAAAGGCATTAAAAAAAAAGGGTCTAAATGACTGAGAGAAACAAAACGTTTTGATGAGAAGATGAGAAAAGCTATAGTAAGTTTCTTTGACATGAGAAGTTTGTGGTTTCAGAGTCACAATTAAACAAAAACTAACAGAGCCTACATCACCAACAGTACCAATTGTACAAAAACTGGCTGCAGTTGTGTCCTTGAAAGTAAAATCCCATTTTTTTGTCAATGGAGTCTGGTGGCTTAAAACAACTCTTATACAATAGTCATCTTTGGTTTGAAAAAAAAAAAAAGGATTATTCTCTCTCATTCTAGGCTGGCTACACACAGTATACAATTTTATCCCTGATGTTTTCCATTTGTGACACATTTACTGCACATTTCATTACTAGAATGCACTTAACAAAACGTACCATTGATCAGCATCTGACTGAATTAACTGCATGTTTTCCTTTCTTTTATGTTCCAGTATGCTACCGACTACAAGATGGTCGCTGTCGGAAATGACACCAACGGAACCGCCCTCTACCAAAAGGTATCAAAAGAAATCGTACATGCAGTGGCGATTCTAGAGCCTGTTGGGGCCCTTGGCAAAAATCAATTGGGGGGCCCTCCAACCAACGTTCAGCAAAGCAACGAGAATGAGGGCTGTCAGATTGGGCCCCTTTATGGAGGTTTCCTAATGTCATTGCAAAATTTTCACATTTTTTCACAGTCACGTTAAATACCTTTAAATACGAGTGGTCCTCAGATGTAACTATTTTCTATTATTATTATAATATCTATCTATTTCTTGTCTATTGAATAATATACATCAGGGGTCAATGCACTGTAAAGTAAAGACTTAAAGGATCATCCCACAGCATCTGAAACCCCCTCACTCAGCAGTTTTCCTGACACAGGCCCAGTCCACAAAACACAAATCCTGTCCCCTTTTTAAGGTCACAGCTGTGTTAAACATCAGGATTGGGAAAAGGCCGTCCCTCAAATGTGCACCATCGACATCGTTTGTATTTTTCATTGTATTTGGCTCCTTTGATGTTGTTTACAACAGGGGGTCATTATTATTTTTATTGTTTTGCTTGGTACGACTCTAAAACACTAAAGTATAACCTGATGTTTCTCTTTTTATATCATTGTAAGCTTTCAGTTTGCTCAGAGTGTTGGCAAAGAGACAGGTCAGCTTGACCCGCCAAATATCTATTGGGCTGCAGAGATAATGAGGTGGTTTTAACAGGGAAACAAACACAGTCTGGAAAAGTTACTGGTCGCAGATTTACAAATGACTGCTGAGCCTGTAAGAAATAGTGGCTGATACACAGACTGTCGAATACAAATGTTTAGTATAGAAGCAAAAGGCTCTTCAGGCTTTGACCAAATCAGCTGTCTAAATGGTCTAATGTAGTTATTTCTGGACATTTAATAGTAGACTCATTTTCCCAAGTGGCCATGGCCTGCTGCCCCTGACCTGCTATAAGAGAACAGTTGATGGATCTAGACCTGGCACTGGTCCATGGTATTTGTCTGTAGTGGGTTCACGGTGGACAGTTGCCTCAGTGCCAAGGGCTGAAGCTTTTGGAGCTGTGGGAGCGCTCAGGACAATGGACGGGGATTGAGCCGAGGCTTTGTCCTTGTCCTTATTCGTTATCCATCATCCAGTTCAATGAATCCCTTACTGCCTTCAGACCTACGAACACATGTTTACACACTCTGTAGAAATTGGTCCCCATTTTAAAAATCAAATAAAGTGTTACAATGCTGGTTACCCATACTTTTTGTTTCAGATCATGAGGTAAATGTATGTTGGAGTAATCCCTGGATGAGTCTGCAGAGGGCGTTGAAAGGCCTGTTCTGTTCTGCTAATCACACAATAGTTTCCCCAGTATAAAACCAAGAATTTCACGATTTTCAAGCCTATAAGCTGTTAAAACCTCTTACATAGGCTCTCTTCTCCCAGCACTGGAGAGCAGATTATTTAAATTACACATACATTGTTTTGCAGTAATTTCCTAAGGTATCATATGAACTGTTATTTTAGGATGAGTCGCAAACTCTGCTTTGTGACAAAACCCTGCATTAATAAAAAGCTGCACTGGCTTAAAACACAAACTTAAAACCCTAACCCTAACCCTACGGGGACATACAAAGTCAATATATATCCCCAAAGATTTAAGTATTGCTGTAGGATCTTAATTTTGTTCAATGAGTTGAGCATTCTGTTTGTCTTTCTTCTTCCCCAAGTAACTGTTAAAGAGTAACTTTAGCTTATCAGCTAAGCTGTCCGTTTTGAACTAATGTTGACCGCAGTGCAGAATTGTTTGATCCTATTTGATTGATTCTTAAGCCCTTCACTGAACTCAGTCTCATCTTGTGTGTTTCAGGTGCCGATTGGTACAGAAACAGATGGCATGAACATCCTGGGTCTGGTGCTGTTTGCCATGGTGTTTGGAGTGGCTCTGAGGAAGCTGGGAGATGAGGGGGAGGAGCTCATTCGTTTCTTTAACGCTTTCAACGAGGCCACCATGGTGCTGGTGTCCTGGATCATGTGGTGAGTGCAGGGGGGATTTTGTGGCTTTGACAGCAGGTACTTTTACTGGATAAGGTGATACAAAACTCAATTTTGTTAAACATCAGGTTAAAGGGGTCATTGAATGTTATTTTTTCTGACTTCACATGAAAACTTGTATTCCTGGTGAATTCTTACATCATGTGTCTTTCAGGTATATCCCTTTTGGCATCATGTTTCTGGTGGGCAGCAAGATTGTGGAAATGGAAGACGTGGTTCTTCTGGTCACTAGTCTGGGTAAATACATATTTGCTTCAATCCTGGGCCATATAATCCACGGAGGCGTCGTCCTGCCTCTAATCTACTTCGGCTTCACGCGCAAGAACCCCTTCAGTTTCCTGTCAGGACTCATCACGCCCTTCACCACTGCCTTTGCCACCTGCTCCAGGTACTCTGTCACAGAAGCTCTTACTGTGAAAGGGCCACATGAGTTTTTATTTCATTGATAGAAGTCTATGATTTCACGGTTAGATGAACATTACTATTATAATATCCTTCTTTGAAAAACATTTTCAGAGCTGTGCTTCTCTTTGGGATTTACTCCCGACATCCTGACCTTTGCTCTTGCTGGTTTCACTATTTAATTTGTAAACGAAAAAGGGTCCACATCTGGCATGTTTCTATGAACTTCACTGAGCATACTCCTGCTTAGCTGAGGGAAATCTCTTATCTCTACATTCACTTTTTCCTTGTGGCACACTCAAGCAAACACTCATCTTTACATACAAGATTAATTTCAATCTATTTAAATCTTATGTTTGGTGACCCCTTCTGTAACACAACCCATTTCTATTTCAATTGGAGCCATATTGGAGATTTTCTCTTCATGACATCACAAAGGGCAGTAACCCCTCCCCCAGGTGGGTGACACTCCCACAGCTAGGTGTTTGTTCTGCACTTTGAGTCTGCCTTCTCACCGTAAACAACTGGTGCAAAATACCCTGAGCCACCAAAGCCCTTCGAGAGAGGGGCGTTGTCAGACACAGCTCATTTGCATTTAAAGGTACAGACACAGAAACAGCCTGTTCTGAGCAGGGCTGAAACAGAGGGGAGCTCTGAGGTTTTTTAAAAACGTGTTGAAAAGGAGAATAATATGTGACCTTTAAGATAAAAAGTTGTTTTCCCGACCAGTTCAGCGACTCTTCCCTCGATGATAAAATGTGTGGAGGAGAACAACGGTGTGGACAAACGAATCAGCCGATTCATCCTTCCTATCGGGGCCACTGTTAACATGGACGGGGCGGCCATTTTCCAGTGCATCGCCGCTGTCTTCATTGCCCAGCTCAATAATGTTGACCTGAACGCCGGACAGATCTTCACCATCCTGTGAGTTCATTAAACGATCCCATGTTTCCCTTCTGAATCTTCTCATGGCTAAAACCCTCCACCCAGATATTCATTTTATACTTGTATCAGTAAAGTTAAGAAGTTAAGTACAACAACAGTTCCAGTAGTAGTGATTTATTATTCATATGATTATTTCTAGGGTGACAGCCACAGCATCAAGTGTGGGAGCAGCAGGCATCCCGGCCGGCGGCATCATCACCATCGCCATCATCCTGGAGGCCATCGGCCTGCCGACCAACGACCTGTCCCTCATGCTGGCTGTCGACTGGATTGTGTGAGTAAAGCCTTCGGTGAACCCAGTGACTCCTGTATCAAAAACACACTCACAGTTATGTCTGACTACATCTACAGAGGCTGCCAATATTACAGAAAGCAAAACAAGATCAGGGTTTCCCAACGGATGGGCCAACAAGGGAGGGTACAGGGAAACACACGCAGCAGCCGGTTAACTATAAAAAAGTCTGAATGCATGATTCTTTACATCTGACAGTGCACTACTGTTTCATAAGACAGGTCACAGCTGGAGCACAAATCTGCCATTGGAAAGACACGCCATTCTAATTTGTGAAACCAAGAAATCTGACCTCTGAAGAGAAGACCCTCGACCTTGTGCAGAAGTGATTCTTTCAAAGTCATTAACTTTCCATGTTTTACTGGAACGAACAGAAAAGCAGGAATTTTGGAAATCAAATCGGATTTTTTTGAGGGGCTTTTTGTGCCTTTATTTAAAGATAGGACAGTGAATAGTAGGAAATGGTGGAGAGAGAGAGAGAGACTTGGGAATTACATACAGGGAAGAAGCCACGGGTCGTATTTGAACCCAGATTTGCTAAAATCTAATTTTCCATGTTTTCTAAACAATAAGCTGACCCTATCTGTCCGTCTCGTGTATGTCCATTTAACTCACAGGGACCGTACCACCACTGTGGTGAACGTGGAGGGCGACGCTCTGGGAGCAGGAATCCTCCATCACATCAACCAGCAGGAAATGAAGAAGCAGCAGGCGCAGCAGCAGCAGCAAGAGGAGGAGCTGGCGGAGGTCCGGGTGGAGGCGGTGGCCAACGTCCAGGCCGAGGAGGAGACCTCGCCGCTCTTCACGCACCAAACCAAAGCCTTAGGAGCCACTCCAGAAGCTATCGAGTCAGTCCTCTGAAGCCAGAGAGACTTTTTCTCCTGAGCCCTGACTTTAAGACCTCTCGACACTTCTGACGTTGCTACTGATTCACCGTTTTGACTCAGAGTCCATTTAGAAAACAATGTCATTGATGGTTTCACTCGTGAAGAAAAACAAAGTGCCAATGTAATAGTCTGCTTAGTCTGGTGCTGCTTGTGCTTTTATAATTTGGGATAAAATTACACTACTTTCCGATAAAGCATTTTAAAGCAGATTAGGAACATTTGGATTTGAGAAAAACTTAATTTGATAGTTCTTCCTCAACATAACAAAAAGTCTTCTTTCGACATTTTTTATAAAAGCATTTTGTGCTAAGAAGTGATTGAAGACACTTTGATTTAAAATGCTCTAAAACGTGTTGTAGCTCAGTTTTGTCCCATATTCGGTACAAGACGCTCACAGCCATAACTTTCTACACAAGGACATCATTGCATGTCATGTCAAGTGCATTTTATTCTTTATTCAGACGGCAAACACAATGACCAACGTTAACATAACACTAACAACTTGTGACATCCTTAAAACTCTACACTTCTAACACTTTAATCACACATGAGTGACGTCTGTTTGATCAGCGGTTTTTCATTTTATTTGTAGTTTTGGTCTCTTGGCTGGATGGGAACTGTTATTTCTTTCTTTTGACGTCAAACAAGGTTTAAAGGGAAAAGTTTGGTCCCAGGTCAGCAGACTATGTCAAACATTAACCCCTTCAGATGACACACTAAGATTTTGGCCTACTTTTTTACACTGTCTGTTTAACCAGTGACATCCAGTAAGGTGAAGCATTGTGAACATTGGCCCATTTCAAACACTGTTCATATTCGGGCACTTGTGCTGTGGTCTGTAGGGTGGGAAATGATCCTGTTTCCCCCTAACATGGCTGTGAGGTTTCTAAGAAGACCATTGTTCTTTAAATCATGAAAAATACCTTTTCAAATTGAAGTTGGAGTATTTGGAATAATAATGCCCTAACAACAAAGCTAGTTAATTCAGAAGGAGACTCACAAAGAAGCAGTTTGTTTTGGACTTTGTTTGCTTATTTAGCTAGCTATGGTAATGTGAACATGCAGCTATCAGGAAGTGTTTGCTAACTAATGATTCTTATCTGATGCTGACTAAGCTTAAACCTTTATGTTGTTTAGACTGAGACAAGCTTATAGCTAATCTGATACTCATATTAGCTAGAAATTCTAGTGTGTAAGCTAAACAGATAAATGCAGAACACATGCCCAAGTCTTCTAACATGACATCCAGAGGGTACATTATTTAAAGGCATCTTGAGGAGCTTGTTAGGGACATGACTCACATTTCTACTGTAGGAACCAGGTCAATAACAAAGTTCCCACAACTTTATTTTACCCCTCCCCCACAAATGACTGCCCTAACACTTTCTCAAAGTAGGCTACATGAATTTGGGTGGGGAATGTCAGCGCTACACAGTTCTCATTCAGCCACAAACGTTGATTTAAAGTTAATTTATTGTTCATGTCCTCCCTACATCAATGAACCAACCGAAGGAAGCATATGACAAAATGCTAAGTGCTAAGCTATACTCAGGAGGAACTGGAAACGGCCATTTGCAATGATTTGGTGTTACTTCATATGTTGTACCTTGTAAAACCAGCTGTTAGGTTTTCATACAACAGTGAGTAATTTGTCTAATCTCTGCAGATCTTTAAAAACTATTACTGTAAAAAGAAGAGAGTAATGTACAGAAGGAATCTTTTAGAATAATTGTGATAAAGTATGTTTGAAGCGAGAGTAATGTTATGTAACACATAGTTACAGTTGATTGAAAGTTAGTTTGCAAGTACTGTAAACACACTCCAATCTCACAATTATTTAAGAACAGATATGGTTGTCAGAAAGGTCAACAGCTACTGTAGTTTAGGAAAATCCACCCCAAAAATGAAATCTTCAATGTTTACAACAAACACTGGACCAAAATGCATGACGAGTTCACCTCCTATTGTACGCCATTATTTTGTCAATCCATCATTTGATTTTAGAGTGTATTATTAAAGGTTGTGACATGAGGTAACCCTCTCTTGACTGACAGGGTGAGCCTGTGCTGCCCTCTAGTGGTAGCAGAAATTCATGTTAAAGCATTGTGCTAAAGGGATGGCATCTCAGAGCTGGTTTGAACCATATATTGTGAATGTCTCCTGAGTCTTTGTCTGACTTTGGTGAATGAAAGCTGTGTTCATATTTATTTGATATTTAATATTCATGGGGAACACCTGGAGATGTGAGTTTTGAGAGTGAGGAACTTCATGTATGTGAACATTAATCAAATGCATGTCGCTGTCATGTGATGTCCGAGATGCTCATAATGACGTAATGGTGCTGCTTTAGTTTAAGATCATTGTGTGTCTGTTGTTGAACGTGTCTCGCTTTAAAAAAAGGAAGTGTGTTTTCTGACTTGTCCTTTTAGATTTAACAGATGACTTTTCTAAGCTAACTGCTCTGTTAACCTTGAGCTAATTTTCTTTGGACTATTTTTGTTGAGTATATCCTGATACGATCACATTTGATGACACATAATGTTTTACATGTTCTATATAATATATATTTGATAGTAATTTATTTGTAATTGTTTTAACTTTTTGTATAATTTTTACTTTCCCCTTTTAACACTTTCTCTCAGTATCACATTTTTTATTGTTACGATACACTTTTTAATGAATTCTTCGAGCCGTGTTTCTGATAACCTGTTGTTAGAAAAGTCTCGTTGTTCTTTTTTTTCTTTGAGGATAGCTGCTTCTCTGCCTGTGCCATGTCAATGATTAACACTGTGCAGCTGTCTCTTTGCTGTTGGTCCTGCTGTCTGTCAACATTAAAGGTGATAAAAATAGATTTTTCACGCAACCCAAAAGAAAAGACTTATTTTTATTTTGGTTTGTATTAAGATTAAGAATTCATCAAAAGTTATATAAGAGGTACAAATAATCTCTTGGTTTAAAAATAGAAGCAGATGAAGAAGTATCTTTAGCCTGTAATAAATGTAATGACCAGCAGGGGGAGAACTTGCTGACAATCTGGGCCTTCTTTTCTCTTTTAAAGTTTTTCTTTTTGGGCTTTTAATGCCATTAGTTAGAGACAGGAAAGTGGATAGAGTCCAAAATTACGGAGAGCGAGTGAACGCCAAAGACCTGAAAACGTTTGTGATGTCACAAGCGTTTGAGTCTAATTTGACAATCAGTGTGCCCCACACGGTCACTCGATGTCAACACAAGCTCCTTTTCAGAACTCTTGAAATCAAACAGAAAAGGTTTGTTGGGTAAATCTCTAGTGCAGAGTGAGAGACCCAAACCCAGCCCGCTGGTGATTTACTGAAGGGGGCCAGAAGATACAAACCCAACAGCGGGAGTCAAGAAAATGAATCCAACCCAGTACATATACTGTTGACAGACAAAAGCTGATAAGTTCTGAGGTTAGAAAAATACTAGACAGGTGGAAACCAACTGCATGCATTCTGCCATGTAATGTATCTGGTCGTGTGTAGTATACCCAAGTGTGCTCAGGCATGGAAAGATGTTATCTCAGACATTATGAGTAGATTACAGCACTAGTAGTGCACTGCACATGGAATAAAAAACGGAAATGATGCAGCTGGCTGAGATTTTACCGGAACCACGTCAGCAAACCTGTGGGCATCTAGCCCATACCTTTTTTTCTAGGAATATTTAACATTATTATTGTGTTTTTCAAGTCTAATTAGAACCACTGCCTGCTGATGCTCTACTCAGGGCTGACAGGATTTTAAATCATTGATGGTTGAAAATATATTTGGTTTGTGAGATATATATATATTCATATATTGGGTAGGCCTATACCGTGGACCTAGGGCCCTAATTATCTTCATAAATCTTTTGGTATTCTTTGGGCTGGAGCCACATCTGGAAGCAGGACTTTAGGGGGAACCGTATCTATGATTGACATGTCACTCTAAGTAACCTACATGAGGTAGTGGTGGATTTCCAGATGAGGAGCTCCAAAAGAGGAGGACTAGCCTATCCCTGTTCAAACTACACATTCATTCAGCTTAATAAAATCCCAGCCTCAAGTTCAATTTGTGGTCTTTGTGTATCCTCAAACTCATCACTCAGGAAAGGAAAAACTAACCATGGAGTCAGTGCACTCTGATGGCCAATCAACATTATGACAGCATTAATAACCTGAACATTACATTCTGCGTGATTTATTTTGTTAATGGAGTTTTAATATTGGTCCAAATCAAAACCAATACGTAATTCACAACTGCTATTTCTCCTTATTGTTGTTAGCTTGCCACACATGTTTTAGCTAAATGTCTTCCTGTATGCTGTTTTATGCCCCAACATTCCTCACAAGTAAAGCTTTATTCTGAGTCATGTACGGCGCTGTCATTTCCGACGGTCTTGAAGGCAGCAGGGATGATGATATTACCTTGTTAGCAGGTTGCAAGCTAACTGAACACAGTGCAGCTTCACGGGAATGTCCCACCCTTTGTAACACAAACTGAGCCCTCCGTTGTCTTTATCGGCTTCATACGAACAGCACTTTAAACTACAAACAGTGGGCAAGATGACGACGCGGTCAGAGAGAGAAAAAGCCCAGAAACTGAATGAGCAGCATCAGGCCATTCTGTCTAAACTGCTGAGGGAGGACGACAACAAGTACTGTGCTGACTGTGAGGCAAAAGGTAAGCCCGACAGTCGTTTGTGTAAACCCGCATGTCGGTTCTGTGTTCACCGGTAGATTACATGATGATGAGGAACTTGGCAGCTAACGCTTTGCTAAAGCTAGCCTCATAATGTAATGTTATTTTGAAGGGAGTTTTAGGCGTTGCTATGCTCACATTCCTTGTTGCCTGGTAACCGCAGTGTGTCATCCGTTTTAATTTAATTACTTTTTAATTTTAGTTCATTTTTTGATTTTCAATGTTAACCAGAAAATCCTTGTCCAGTTATAAATAATCCTAAGTATATAATATTGAGCGACATTTGTCAAACACACAGCAACACATATGTAACATCCGCTATTAGCCTTCAAAATAAAATCCCTCTCGTTAGGGATGTTAACAACTACTAGTAGAATCATGATTTGATTTATTTCCAAACTGTTTTTCACCATTAATATTAAATATTACAAATACTATGATTGTTATAGGACTTCAAAATTGTTAAGCACCTCCAAAGGGCCCCAGGGAAGCTTAGCATGAAATCCATATCTCTAAAAGCAATTCTACAATGTCTATGTATAATAGAAGGCTAAATTAATAAACCAGAATAAACTAGAAATAGTAAAGTTTACTGTCGTTGTTATAATAAGAAAACATGGGCCTTCATCAATAACCTTGGTCTTATGCTGCAGATAATAAACAGAGAAATGTATATAAGAATGGAAGCATAATGAAATATTCAATAACTACTCACGCTTCAACAAAAATAGATATTATTTATGATAATAAGAATGTGATATAATGTGGTAAAATATTTGGAATATTATTTGATTTGAAAGTAAGAAAAGCTGCAAATATGACACATTCACTAAAAATGTGTATAAACTTAAGATGGGCACAATGATAAATAGACAAAGGAGAGAAATACATTTGAGGCAGAAGATACAACCAAAAGAATTACCATATATGGTATAAAAATAATTTGATTGTAAGAATTGTAGACTTCATGACCTCAGTTGACTCTCAATAAATGCATCACATTGATTCTCTATATTGTTTTTTGTTTGTTCATGTAAGATGTTTTCATAGCATAGTTTTTTTTTTTAAATTTCCTTCTTATCACTCTTAAAGGTTTTAATATTTCTCACTTTGCATTGCATGAAATATTATGCTTTCAAAATGTTAAACTGAATGAAGGTTATCCGCTCTTATCTTGAAATGCAATATCCTGTATTTCCGTGTTTTGTGTCACGGCTGCTGGGGACTTGACGCAGCTCTTTGCCCGACAGTATCGATGTCATGTCCTTGACTGTTTTATTATTAATGAGCGGAAAACGCGTGTGTCCTGGGAAGGCAACATTAAAGTAGAGGTGTAGTGTGCTCGCTGATTGTCCCGCATAAGAAACATGTCACCATCACTGACTGTAGGTTGGATGCAGCTGCAGCCAACACCTAAAAGCTCTGCCTCGCGATCCCCTCGGGCAGAGCAGAGCCATCACCAAACTCCGTTCACAAATCTAAAAGTTGAATTCTGTCTTGTACAGACTCTGAAAGACAGTTTGATTGAAGGTGTCCCATTAAGAATTAGAAAATTATCTTTAATTCGGCATACATCCAATACGCCAAAAATCAATGCGTCCCATTAAAGTGCAATCTTTTACTATTTGCATGCCTTACAAATTCCCAGTGACTAGCGGCATTAAACTAAAACGACAAATGAACGTTATTATGTTTTGCACGATAGATCTAGTAGTTTGTCTGGGATCTTTTCTGTTGACTTAACCTTGTTGTATTTTTGTATGGAAACATGAAATTCCCAGATTTTTGAGTGGAGTTTGAACGGCTCGTGTCGGGGCTACCTATGACTGAGATGAAATGCCTTTTGCGTCATCATCGTGTCAATGCTGCCATCTGACAAGCGTAATCTGTAGTGCCAGACCTCCCTCTGCAAACACAGCAGGTTTGATAATGATTTCCTTCTGCCTGCTTCTGATGCTGCATCTCTTTTTAGATGTACTACAAGGTTTGATAAAAAGAAAAAAATCCTTCTCCTTGATGTTGATCTGAACAGCTTTTCATGTTTCTTGTCTTATAGCTGCAGGTAAAGAGAAGAAACATATTTAAACATTAAAATCAACAGTTTTGCAATATATAGAGAACAAAAGTAACTTAGCATTACATAAAAAAAAAGTTTTTAAATTAATTTATATAATAAACGCGTTTAATTGAAAAGTCTACTCTTTCCACGATCACGAGCTGTAACATTCAATACTATACACATTGGAGCAAAGGAAGATACATTTTACATTTCACCAATAGAGTTTATGTTCTTCACCATGATGGTTTTGAGGGTTGTTATTTTCTTCCTCTGATCATTTTTTATTTTATTATTATGCCAATAATTTATATTTATCAATCATCAAATAACTCAGTCAAGTAAATGTTGTATTTCTTAATATTCAGTCTTATTTTAGCATCTGTTTTCCTGTATTGTCAGATGTTCGGTCTCCATGGCTCACTAAATACATTATGAATTTCATACTGGGGAGAGTGATTGATGTTTTATGTTAAAAGCTTTTCTTAATAAACCTTTAGTGGTACCTGTTATGAAAGTGCAGAAGCCCTAATGCATCCATAGATTTGATTCACTCAGTTTTCAGTGTTGATGTATCATTTGCAGGAGAGATCTTGACTTGTTTATCTTTTATCTCCAGTGTTGCAAAAGAACAAAACAAAGATCGAAATAGGCTTCACTTCCTCATCAGTGCAGGCAGTGTCATGTTGTGATCCGGCCTATCACACAAAATGATCCTGCTTTTAGAAGATCAAGCTTGGCTGTTCTTATGTGCATAAAATTTCAGCTTCTAGACGTTTGCAGACATGTGTGAGAGACAGCAGGAGATATGTCTAACTTTTAAAACTTGTATTTTCAAAAAGCCTGACATGGATTCAGAGTCTTTGTGTGTCTATTAACCATTCTCTTTAAGGTTTGTGGAAGCTTGAAGTCCTGGCAAACAACCTGAGTGTAACATTATTGCTTTGGAAATAATCGCAGCTGAATGTTTTATGCCGATATTTCATCCTCACCTTTAGCTCAGCTGACGTATGTTTTTTCATCAGTGCATTAATGAAAAAACATTTTAGATTCAAATATTCACCAACAACTGATCTGTTAGTTAACTGATAATATGATATTTAATTCCATTTACTTAAAGCAAAATCATCTTTGTGCTCATTCGGTGACCTAATACTTTATCATTGATGTATTTCCATTAAGAAATTGGCTATTAGCTTTTAGCTGTCCAATATGTTTGAGTTGGTTAGCCCTTCATCTTTACGAGGGGGGAAAGACATCTATAGAAGAAGAAGAAAAGTCATCTTGGTTGTCTTCGTACAGGGTACAACAAGATTTAGATTGCACCTGGTCTTACAGTATGTCTACTTCAACAGCAAGTAGGGTCTGTCAAGACTAAACCTTATGGGGGTCATTTGGAGTACTGGTTGAAGGCTGCTATGGCTCCTGGGATGAAACTGTTTGTCTTTGTCTAACACAGCAGTATCCTCAGTTGGTTGGGTTTTTGCCCGTTGTTCAGGGATTTTAAGGGTATGCAGAAATTTCTTCGGGTATTTATGCCCCCCCCCCCCCCCCCCTTTAAATCAACTCACATGGGAGTGTCATGTGAAATGATTTTGCAGCAGCTGTAGACCATTGTGCCCATAAATCTTTCTGAAGTGTTACAGCTGACAGGAAAGTTCTCGTTGTTTTTACCCGTACGGTCTCATTTCAGCTAAGCTAATGTCGAGTAAATCTGAAGTCTGCAACACACCTAAAAGCTCACGTTGTTTATGAGTGTAAAGACATCAGTTCTAAAGTCTCTGACTTAAGTTTGAAACCCTGTCTGCACTGGTTCTTTGTAAGACTATCAATGATCAAAGCATACATTTCTGTATTTTAACTGAAGTGTTAGTCTGATGATGTGTCTTCAATCAATCAATCAGTCAATCAATCAATCAATCAATCAATCAATCAATCAATCAATCAATCAATCAATCAATCAATCAATCAATCAATCAGTCAATCAATCAATCAAGCTTTATTCATATAGCACCTTTCAGACAAATTAAATTGCAGTTCAAAGTGCTTAACAAGAGTGCAGAAAAGTTGTTGACAAAAAGTAGTTTATAAAATCATTGAGAGACTAATGCACACCAATAAGAATTACAAATATGTATAAAAATAAAATAAAATAAAATACGACAGATAAAAGCAACAAGATATTAAAATAAATACATAAGAGGAAAATATTTAAAATTGTAGTAGGATAAAAAGACAATACAGTAATGTTAAGATTTGAATTGATATAAAGCACTATATAAAAGCCAGACTGAATAAATGAGTGTTAGGACTGCGTTTAAAAATGTCAATATTCTGGGCTCCTCTCAGACCCTCAGGAATGTTGTTCCACAGTCTCGGAGCGTAACAGCTGAAAGCAGCATCACCAAAGGTCTTCCAGTCAGTGCTGCTGCTGCTGCTGCTGCATGCAGCCTGAGGCAGGTTTGCTTTAGTCATAAAGCAGCAGCATGCAGCCGTGTCCCCTGAGTCACGGAGGCTCTGTCTCGGCTATTTATATCCAAACATTATCAAGATGATGTGACAACGCCTCATAAGTCCCAAGATGATACCAACCAGTGAACACCTGTAGAGACAGCTTCTTATGAGACTTCAATGGAAAGAAAGAGTTGTGTTTGTCACTGAGGTTTTACTCTCTATATTTTATTTAATGTTTCCAAAGGACTCTTTCAGAAAAGAAAGGCCATATATATTAGTAGTAGAGAATGAAGGATGTGACATATTAATCCATGCAATCAATCCATCTTTATTTGCACAGTGCCAATTCATAACAAAGTACTGTCACAAAAATGAAGTTTGAACTTCATGTGACCGATCAGTGGAAATGGTGAATGGATTGAGCTTGTGTAGCACTTTTCTAGTCTTCTAACACCTCAAAGCTTTTTTACACTGCAGGCCACATTCACACACATTCACACGGTGTTGACGAAGCAGTGGGAGGTTGAGGTTAAATGTCTTGCCCAAGGACACACCTCCTTGTTGGACATTCTGTTCACTCTGGTGTGAAACAAACAGCTGCACCTTCTCCCTGTGTTGTGATTAATGTTGCGATTGCTTTGCTGGCTATTGCCCTCCTTTTATTTAAATTTCAAGTAGCCAACATTTCTTTGCAGTAT